>NC_135550.1:5583100-5658100 GCF_964340395.1 Glandiceps talaboti | reverse complement strand
TCCTCATCGTCCTTTTGACGTTCAGCTTGCCTGGCACAGTTTGCAATATTTGCATGCATGGTGGATAATTATCTAGAATTTTTCCTAGAAAGAGAAAGCGGGAACAGTGAAAAATATACGGTTGTCAGCAGTGATATGATACTTCAACCCACAAAACATTTCAACTATGATCAAAGGTACCAACATTTTAATTGTATTTTTTTTTTATTTTTTAAAGAAACCCAAAGAATTAGATCACAGAAGAGAATGATTATTATCCATGATTTCGCAAAACAATGTATGTAAAAACCTCGTTTGTGTCATGTGTTCGTATGTATTATTGAGGAACCCATCGTTTTTTTGCCGTGCATAATGTACATGGCTAATTGAGTAATGATGACATCTCAACGTGTCGCATTAAAAATCACATATTTTAGAAAAATGCTACTACTTGTAATTTGTGACAAAACAAATACTTCCTGACATGGGAAAGTTTCGTCTTTTGTTATGTAAACTCGAGTACTAATATGGCGAAAGATGATGATCGAAACACTGAGAGACGACGATCGAAAAGGAACATGCTCCTAACATTATTATGATAATGAAACAACTCGTTTCAATGTCCATGTTAATAAAGTGTCATTTTTGTGTTGTACATTGCACGTGACAAACGTTTTCAACACGACAAACAGTTTGCAGATAACTATGTCTATCTACACTCGTTGGACTTCCGGTAGACTGTCGACAGTCCGCTCGCGCCTTTTTTCCCACGTCTTATGTAAACTCCGATCCGGCGCAATACTACTATAATCGCATACTGATATCGAGGGCCAAAGATATCAGTATGCGATAAAATTAGTATTGCGCCGGATCGGAGCGCGGCAACGACTTAAGTTTAGATAAAACATAGGGAAAAAAGGCGCAAGCGACTGTCGACAGTCTAGACTTCGGGTACTTTACGAATATAAATCATGAAGCTGCAGATAGACATGAAAGACGAAAATCGAAGTGTAAACGAAGTGGAGCATATTGTTCATTTTTTCACACGTTGATCAACAAAGGAAATTCCAAACAAAATATCATTTTTATGCAAAAAATAACGACGGTCAAACAATAATTTGTTGATAAACACCACTCGGGCGATCGATACACGATGTGACAACCATCAAATTCTGTTA
Organism: Glandiceps talaboti; assembly: GCF_964340395.1. Classification (NCBI taxonomy): domain Eukaryota; kingdom Metazoa; phylum Hemichordata; class Enteropneusta; family Spengelidae; genus Glandiceps; species Glandiceps talaboti. The sequence continues at coordinate 5,656,943 of NC_135550.1, read as the reverse complement.
CTTACCGGTGTCGAGTGATATTTCAGAAACAACACCATTTTTTGCGATGAGTCCGATCCGTCTACAGATACTGCTACATTTTTTGTTTCATCTTCACTTCCCCTTCTGAAGCTTCTAGTAGATTCGTCTTTAGTTTCTTCAGCTTCTCGGCCGGCCGCATGATCTAGTTCAGAAAGCAGTAACTTATCGGCCACATCTGCCAAGACTGGTGTGTCCTGAAAAGGGTGTTTCCGCACTGGGGAGACAATCCCATAAAACTAGCAAATTTTGCCCGACCACGGCGACCTTTCCCAATACGGTACTTTATATTATAGCTGGAAATAACGAAGACCTAAAGACAGAACATTGAAGATTGAAGACTCTTGGAGCTGTATTGAGGATTAGGCCATTTAGCAAAAGATTTCAGTACCATTGTAAGTGACGACGATGTTGAAATATTCTTCGTATATATGGTCGTTATGCTGATATCATTAATTGTTCTTACAGAAACAGAAGATGACCAGCTTTTCTATATCGCCTTGTAACGTTGTTGTTATTATTATTATTATTATTATTATTATTATTATTATTATTATTATTATTATTGTTATTGTTGTTGTTGTTGTTGTTGTTGTTGTTGTTGTTGTTGTTGTAAAGATTCAGTTTACTTCATCGTACATTGTAGTATACATTCTTTTAGTGGTCTGACTACACATGTATCATGAAAAGTTGAGAACATCACGTCTAGGGAAAATTCATTAAAATATAGGAAGAGATACCATTCATGACTGGGAACCTTTACTTGTTCTGCAGGACACACTAGTACTGTTAAGTAACTGCACAAAGTCAAAGACAAGACATCTGGAATTTACAATGACATCAAATTTCAAACCGAGTTCAGCCAAGGACTATTTTTAAGCAAATCTATCTGCTATTTGACCAATTTAATACTTGTGTTCAGAGAGGTATTTGAAAGCTTTGTGTTTCTAAACATACATTTTTCAGTAAATAAAAGTTTAAAAAGATGAAAGTTTGGTTTTTGTTTAGTCTTAACAAAATTCTGGCATATAGAAACCTATAAGCTGACATATAGACATCTATAGGCTGGCCTATAGAAACCTATAGGTTGGCCTATAGAAACCTATAGGCTGACCGATAGATGTCTATAGGCTGACCTATAGAAACCTACAGCCTGGCCTATAGAAACCTATAGGCTGACCTATAGACATCTATAGGTTGACCTATAGCAACTTATAGACTGACCTATAGATGTCTATAGGCTGGCCTATAGAAACCTATAGACACCTATAGACTGGCCTATAGAAACCTTTTGGCTGACCTATAGATATCTATAGGCTGGCCTATAGGAACCTATAGGCAAAATGTCCCAATTCTCTATAGGATCCTATAGGCCAGCCTATAGACATGTCTATTGGCCACCTATAGGATATTTCTGTAAAGGATGGTTTTATCATCGATGAGAAATCAATGGTTTGAGAAAACGTGCACAAACAATCAAATGATTGACCTAGTGCTTTGTCCCCATCAATTGCCCTCTAGTTATGGTGACACTGCTGACCTATCGAGCGATATGCTTCCAAAACGACATAGAATCAATCTGTATAGCAAATCTGATTTCCATAGTAACAAAGCAAAAACCCAAACAAAGTACTTCATTTAATGGCGATATGGAATTATGGTCAGTATGTAAATTTCATGTGAATACCATACAAGTCACAGTTTTGAAATAATGCAATTAAAGTTTCCAAGGTACTCAACTTGGATGACTTGTGTAGAAGCAGACATTATGCCCCTGGGTATCTCAGGTAGAAAGTCTTGGATGTATTCAGACGTTACGGTTAATCATGCAATAGTTCGCAAACTCAAGTAATCAGCTTTTTTATGGCCTCGATGTAGTTTAGAAGTTCTGAATCAATGTTTTGTTGGTGTTCTATTCTGGTAACCCCCTGGCATCGCCACCATACTACCGCCTTAAACAATGACATTTAATAGTAGATTGAGAGATGAAATTCTAGCGTCAGACACTGGGCATGTAATATCTTTTTGATAAGGCTGACTCCAACTTTTCTGTTTCGCATGTCAATGTTTTTGCTTGACCGGCAATATAGGGAATGTGGTTGTTGATACATTTCATCAAGTCTAAAATTTATAAGACAGATCCTCTTTATGTCATAGTAGTAAAGCTAATTTTCTTCGCAAGGACTTCTGAAACTCTTACGAAATTACCTTCCGTTCACCCTAAATCTCCAATTCAAGAGTACGTACAGCGATCAAAAAACATATAACACTTAACTTCCAAACACGGGTTTGTTTCACGTTCGAATGTTGACAAGAGCACCTGTTTCAGTCTGCACCTAAAGTTGCGTCGTTAACGTAATTTGAATTTGACACCTCCTACCGTAAAGATGATTTACCTTTATTCTGACTTAACATTCAACATGAATCAATCGTTATTATTCCTTGGAGAGTGAAAAGACTGAAAGATTTCAAGTAACATATATAGCTTCTTTGATTCCCTTGACAAACCAGTCCAGCTCACTATCCACTAAACTTTAACATGTCTAGGATAATATTCTGTAGTCAGGCATGTAAAAATACCATGGACTTCACATCCCTGAAGAACACCTGAGAACACAGGTTGAAAGCTAGGATAAATTGGAGTAATTTGGTGCAATACAAATCGTTAATCTATGTATCACCTGCAAAGGATGAGTCTCCATCACAATAAGATGAAGGTATTTCAATAAAACTTAAATCTGATATACTCTTTATGTTTTTCATAAACTGTATGTAGTCAAAGACGTGACACTGTTAACTTTTTGTAAAAAAACAACAAATAACCAGAGTAATAACATTATGATATAGACCTCGTTTCATGTGATAAAAGTGTTATTGATATGGTTTTAAAACTGGTCAAACAAAGAATTCATTTTTCCTTAAATAAACTGTAAAAGTTCTTCATTGTGTGTATAAGAGTAAGACTCTTTAAAAACTAATTTAGGATCATGAATTTCCTATTTCAGAACATACATAATGAGGAGAATGTAAAACAACTCAACTGTTAAAAGACAATTTTCTCTTACAAAATTACAGACTATGACATTATTTGATACAAGTACAAGAAATACTGCAATTAAGGAAAAATCCTGCATTCATTTTAAAACATTTGAAAGCATATCATTGAGCTGCCAACAATTAGGCAAGGGTTGACTATCACTTTCAGAATAATTTAAAAAAATTTGTTATCTGTATCTCATTTTAGATACTCTTCTGGTGTTTGGCAACTGCAAATGATCATATGTTTATAGTTAGTTGATTAACTTACAGTCCATGAGTTCATTTACTACAATATTATACAAAGATAGTATGATATATCTTGACACAAAAGGACAGAAAATTGGCATTATATACAACCCATGACACCCACGTGAAGCAATTCTATCGTATGCCATATCTATGTCCAGTGTTCATATCAAGTGCAAAATAATACTATAATTTCAATTGTTTGAATTAAAAGTCTAGTATTTAACCCTTCAACTCTAGTCAGCTGAACAATCTTGTAAGCCCATGTGGTGAAAAATCAACCGAGAAAGTAGTGAATCAGAGAATCACAAACAACAGTGATAATTTATGCTATTAGTGTTTTGATATAAATGTAATGACATGATCACATCCTCATGTCACTTGCATTCAAACTGAAACTTGTAGTAAACTGAACAATTCAGTAACCAATGACAACCACCTGTCAGTGTATGATGGATTACTACTGACACATGCTGTTCACTCTTTCCCCAGCAGCAGATTTCGCTAGATTTTCGATAGAATTTGTCCATTTGACTATATATTAGAAAGAGATCGTAGAGAACAACTACATGTATAGTAACTAGACTATGACATCTCCTCTAATACATTTGTACTTAACACTGGAATAATCAAAGCAGTTGAGACAGGGTATTCTTACATCAGATATGAACACAATAAACAATTGTGGTATACTGTGAAAAAAACCTTTTGTTGGTTGTTATAGATTGTACATAAGATTAGCACATACAATAAATAGTACAGGGGAAATGCATTCACACTGTTAACTTTGGTCCAAGACAGTCTTTAGTCTGACTCTAAACCACATCTTTGCTCTGGGATGAAATCTTGTCTGGGCCTTGACCGAACCAAACTGTTCACACTTTTTTTATTTTATCCTTAACTAGGGTCTGACCATGGCCTGGTCTTAGCTGAAGGTCCCAGTGTGACCCCCCCCCCCCCCCCCAGTGAATCATAACTTTGACAAATGAGAAAGAACAAACAAATACATCTCAAGACTTTTAACACACTTTAAAAACACATATGTACTGTTAATTTCAATTGTGAGTTGTGGACTAACACTAATACAATAAAATCTACATTAAATAGTCATTTTTGGAAGTATCACAAATGCAAAAACATTTACCGATAGAACAATAACATTTTTTACATGTAGGTGGAAAAATATACAGAGAAATGTTGAATCTTGTAAACACAACATATAATTGCACATGAAATAGAATGTTTTTAAAAAAATATTAACACTTTTGAAAGACAAAAAGCTAAATGCAAATTTGTATTTTGAGAAATAGACATAAATACACAGTAAATAACTTCATATAAATGTGTCATTTTGATATAAACAAACAAAATACAGCAATACAGTGTTATGGCAAGCTATGACTTCCACACATGTTAACCTAACAGGACATCGGAATACAGAGAAACAAATACACACAGTTTGAATTCTGACCACTACACTCACTGGCACCATACACAGGCACTACATCTGGCTGCTACATATTGTGATATGTTACCAAAATACCAATATAGTTTTATTCTCTGTGGTCATACATAGTAGCTGAAACTCAGCCCTATGACTGACAAAATGATTATTCATTTATTGCTTCTGCCTCACGATAATTTGAGTTTTAAACATCCTATTTATACATGAGGTAACTCAAAACATGGCCTCCTGTAGGTTTCGATGAATCTTAGTTTATGTTTATTCAACCATGGACATTGGAGAGAGAGACGTGCTTGCCAACGTCTATGATTCAATTGAGTATAGGTTCATCTATGTAGACATTGATGGGAATGAACTAACTCCAGTACTCTTGTCAGAATATTTATCAAGGATGAATACTGCAATGACATTCCTGTGAACTATTCATTTTGCAAGCCAGGCACAGTGGCTGAGTTGTGGATTTGCCAAGTTGTGTTTGAAATATTGCAATCTTTGAACCACTGAAGTGATGAACAAAATGCAATGGCTGAGTTGTACATCATCCAATTTGTGCCTGAAACAGTGCAATTTCTGAACTACTCAGATGGTATGTGGTAAGCCAGGCATAGTGGCAAGTTGTGGATCCTCAAGGTTTGGTCTGAAATAGCACAATCTTTGAACTACTGCGATGGTAAGCTTGGCAATGCAGTTGAGTTGTAGATCTTCCAAGTTGCCCAGCTGTATCTTAAACTGTGCAATGAGTCCAAATTTCTCAGACCAAACTCATACTATTAATTTGCATATTCCTACCACATGCTAATACATTCAATCAACTCCGTGCCTGGCATCTTCCATAATATGGTACACTGAATATTTTTCCGGATCTCTCATTTTCATTTTGTGTCCACAGGCTGGCAATGAGTGTTAAAGAAAGGGGAACAGATTTGTTGGTACAGAGGCACTCGGTGAAAAACTCCCACATTGCAGAACACTACCTCAGACTTATAATATTTGAAGAATGGTCCTTCACAACTTGAACACTGCCTTGCATTTACAAGCAAATCTATGAAGTAGTCAAAAAGAAAAAAGAAATGAGTGTTGTCTAGTACAAATACCATCCAGTAAAGAAACAAGTCAGTATTTCTCTCAGACAGTCAACTTGCAAAATGTGATGTTCACAGAGTGCTGTATGATAAATTTAGCTTCACCTTTGAGAAGCTGACATCCTATTTTTAAGGTGTATAATTACATAGATTTATTAGAAACCAGGTCCCTAAAGGGTTAATTGTTCACACATATGAGAACATCCAGCAAAAAATAAAACCATACAGCTACAGAATGATACTGATGGGGAGAAGGTTAAAGTAGGAAAGATGAAAGTGATACCAACCTATCAATTCTTTTGGTAAGTCTTCTTTACACCATGGTACATCATGCTTTACTACAATTCTGGCAGCTAGTTCTAAGAGTGGAGGGATATCGGTTGTAGGTGACACTGTGATAGCTTGTCTAGCATCACTATTCCATTCATCTATTAGGGGGTTATGATTGGCTGAATGAGGAATATATGCAAATCATGCATGTTACAAGACCAGATACAGTAAGGGGGTAAGGTCAACACACTTTTTGTTAATAACTCACAAAGCATTTGTTTGCCCAGTATAGCACACGCAAGGTTAATGTCAATGTACTCAGTATTTTTGTTAAGGTTGGGAATTCCTGATAATAATAGTAAGAAATAAATTGGGTAAAACTGGCATAGTTTACCCCTTACGTTGTACCATAACTCTGTTTGGGAAACCTGATAATGTGACTGAAAAAATATCTAAAGTATACTATTGGGGATATGTCTTCAAACTTTCTCTGAAAAGAATGCTTTTTGGGAAAAATAAAATGTAAGTGATCACACTGAATTCCCCCCCCCCCCCCTCACCCAACTTTATGGTTTGACATATTCATGGATATCTGAAACTAAACATTGACAATGAATAGTTAAAAAGAAAAGTTACCCTAGAAATGACCTATGAGGGCGCTCTCACCTATGAAGATAATGTTGACAAGTAGCAAGGAGGGAAACAATTTGCTGTCAATACAGTGTTGATGTCACAAAAGTTTGCAATATATCATTGTTTCCAGTTGTGTACAGTCTACATTATCAACATAAGCATACAAATTAGTGTCCATATACTTTTGTACACTCCTAATTAGAGTATTGGTCAAAAAGTTCACTAGTATTTTCATAGTATTTTTATTTTAAGATTCAGTACGTAATATTGCAAACATGTAGCATAAACTACTTACCACTAAAGGTGTACAGTTGAAGATACATCAAAGAGGCAGGAAAATACATTATTTGATTATTGCGTACATGAAGTTCTTTGAGTTGATTTAAGCGACCCATCTGATCTGGTATTGCTTTTAACCTGTGGACAAGGAACAAGATAACAATTTGGGATCATTCTTCATAATTATAAAACAAGACTGTTTGATTTTCTCATTCCATTTTATACGTATATTCATAGAGAGAAAGGAAATCTGACCACCTTTGTGCAGTATGTGTTTGATGATGGAAGGGAACCTCCAAGAAATCCACTCCTTTGGTAAGTGTTATTTAATCATGGCTAGACAAAAACACTACTGGAGAATATATTGATCGTGGTTCCAAGAATCAATAGGACAGTAGTGACTTTGGAAATGAATACAACATTTTGATCCATCTGCTATGGACAAGTGCCCCATGGTCCACAGTACACGGATCAAAACACATTCCTTTCCAATTTACTATTCCAAAGTAACTCTACACTCCTGGTTTTTGCTTTCATTACGTAACATAATGTTACTTAGAAAATATTTCATATATCCTGAAGAATCCATTGACATAAGACTTCACAATAATGATCAACAATAACAAACATGGACATATCAGATTTGCTTCACACAATAACAAACATGGATATATCAGACTTGCTTCACACAATAACAAACATGGATATGTCAGACTTGCTTCACACAATAACAAACATGGATATATCAGATTTGCTTCACACAATAACAAACATGGATATGTCAGACTTGCTTCACACAATAACAAACATGGACATATCAGATTTGCTTCACACAATAACAAACATGGATATATCAGACTTGCTTCACACAATAACAAACATGGACATATCAGATTTGCTTCACACAATAACAAACATGGACATATCAGATTTGCTTCACACAATAACAAACATGGATATGTCAGACTTGCTTCACACAATAACAAACATGGACATATCAGATTTGCTTCACACAATAACAAACATGGACATATCAGATTTGCTTCACACAATAACAAACATGGATATATCAGACTTGCTTCACACAATAACAAACATGGATATGTCAGACTTGCTTCACACAATAACAAACATGGATATGTCAGACTTGCTTCACACAATAACAAACATGGACATATCAGATTTGCTTCACACAATAACAAACATGGACATATCAGATTTGCTTCACACAATAACAAACATGGATATATCAGACTTGCTTCACACAATAACAAACATGGATATGTCAGACTTGCTTCACACAATAACAAACATGGATATGTCAGACTTGCTTCACACAATAACAAACATGGATATGTCAGACTTGCTTCACACAATAACAAACATGGATATATCAGACTTGCTTCACACAATAACAAACATGGACATATCAGACTTGCTTCACACAATAACAAACATGGATATGTCAGACTTGCTTCACACAATAACAAACATGGATATATCAGACTTGCTTCACACAATAACAAACATGGATATATCAGACTTGCTTCACACAATAACAAACATGGATATGTCAGACTTGCTTCACACAATAACAAACATGGATATATCAGATTTGCTTCACACAATAACAAACATGGATATGTCAGACTTGCTTCACACAATAACAAACATGGATATGTCAGACTTGCTTCACACAATAACAAACATGGATATATCAGACTTGCTTCACACAATAACAAACATGGATATATCAGACTTGCTTCACACAATAACAAACATGGATATGTCAGACTTGCTTCACACAATAACAAACATGGATATATCAGACTTGCTTCACACAATAACAAACATGGATATGTCAGACTTGCTTCACACAATAACAAACATGGATATGTCAGACTTGCTTCACACAATCACACAAATGATAGCTTGGTCCTACAAAATATCACAACAGGAGAACAACCACCACAAAAAATAAGCTCAAACCACTGTGTCTTACTTGTTGCTTGAGAGCCACACCTTGACAAGTGAAGTACATCGTGATAATGAGTCTGGCAAGTATATCAGTTCACAGGAGGACACATCTAACTCAGACAGTCGTATAAGGTTACCAATGTGTTTAGGTAATTCAGACAATCTATTCTCACCCAGGTATAAAGTCTGTAGAAACAACAACGCAATACTTAGATATTTCTCTTCATTCATTCAGGAAAGGAAAATACAAGTTATCTAATGGGAACCATGTCACTATGAGTAAAAAGATAAATCCCTTTGGTCATGAGTATGTGGGAATAACATGACATTACCTCCACAAGAATTAACTATGAAAAAATGGGAAATGATAATGGAAATTATTAAGTTTGACACAACACCAACAACAGAGACAGGTGTTGTCAGGATGTGCAATGACCAGGGTATAAGTCTGATATTTTCAGTTCAAATGTGTGCAACTTTCCCTAAGTATAGCATAATGTTCATTGTTGAACTTACCACTGGTGATAAAAAGACTTGCATGAAAATGGTAGTGTTCACATCAAATACTGGCCCACTTACATTTGAATAATACATTTCTACTCTAATGAGTCTAACACTGAGTCTGTGATTACTTCTTACTATTTCACCTGGATTGGAGATTTTAGTGGTCATGCTGAGTTGGGGCTACAACTACATGGGCACATTAGAGTCTTGCAATTTGTGAGTATAGTACTTTTTTATCTCAATGAACTGTGTTTGGTTATAGTCTTCAACAATACAGACATGCCTTTTCTATCACTAGAGGGCGCCATTTAATGTCCAAGTCACTCAGAAGGTTAAATAAAGCTATCAATATCATACAGATTTCTCTAGTCAACTGTTATGGAGCATTCTTCAGTATTTCTTACCGTTAAATTGATAAGATTGCATAATTCCTCTGGTAACTCAGTCAGTTGATTTGAACTGTAACAAATAAAGATAGTGATTATAAGATAGTCACATTTGTTTGACATGGATGTGAACAATTGAGAAACAAAAGGATTGAACATGTATAATTAACAGGAATTTGATAGGAAGACTATAATACAGAAGTATCTAACCTCCCTACCTCCCATCCTCCCTCCCCTTCTCCCTCTCTGTCTGCCTGCCTGTTTGTTTCTCTCTATGCATTAATGTACATTCATCTCTCTCTCTCTCTCTCTCTCTCTCTCTCTCTCTCTCTCTCTCTCTCTCTCTCTCTCTCTCTCTCTCTCTCTCTAATTTATCAAATTCATTTGAATCATGTGATTCTCACATATCATTGTTAAATTTGATATCACTATTATAAGCGATGAAATTCCTGTGACTTACTGTGCACACAATTCTTCTAATTCAACCAATCTACCAACAGATACTGGTAATGTTTGTAGTACATTATTGGTTACATTCAGTATGGTTAATGATATCAAACTGCCTAGTGTGTCAGGGAGTTTTCTAATTCTGTTGTTTTTACAGTCCAACTCTTCCAGTTTATCAAGGCTTCCTATGCTGTCCTGAAATATACACAATTGATCACAGTACAATAATTCATGCCAACATCAAACACAAATTTATCTGACAAAATGAACAAAATGTGTTGTCAGTTCAATATTCTTCTGTTGTACACTGATTTCTGTAAAACGTTCATACCTTCCCCAAAAGTTTTGTTTTCATTATAAATTGTCAAATAAACTGTCAAATTGTGCATCAACCTTCAAAAATACAGATCTGGTTGCTTCTCAATGAAACCAAATTAGCATGAGGTGGGTTTGACACCAGACTGCAGTGGGGAGAGGCACACAAGCTAACAATCTCAGCATAGACAACCCATGAACAGAGGGTAACATGTTTTAACCATTGTCTGCCATTGTGTTGTGTTTGTTTGAAAGATACCACGAAACATTATATCAATAGATTGAGATGAAACTGTGGAAAGGTTGCCTATCAGAAGAGACCAATTGATTACACTTAAATTGGTGGAGCTCTAATTCTCCATTATGTGAAGCCATGGCTTTGCTAGCGTCAACCATCAAAGTTCAACCCTTGAGGACGCTCTTTGTATTGGCAGAGATATTTGTTCTCGTGACATAAAATTAAAATGCTTTGGTTCAATGTTTCAATTTTATACAAAGGTTTAGAATTCTCAATATTCATACTGCATTTGATCTTTAAGATTGGCAAAATGATAAACCTTGAAAATAATGACAATAATACTAAATATATCAACACTACTTTCAAAACAGGGGAGTCAAAATCTTGCCTGTCCTGACAGGACAATTTCTTGTTCTCTGTTGCTGTCCTTGTTGTGTTGTTGTTGTTGTTGTTGTTGTTGTTGTTGTTGTTGTTGTTTTGTTATTTTCATCATTATATTTCAAGGAACTTTACAATATAAATCACTAAATAGTACATGTATTATCAATATTACCTTTGAAAAGAACATTTTTTATGATAAAGCTCATGCAATGGAAACTTAAAAACTTGACAGTGAAAATCCACACTTTAGGAAAAAGTAAATACTTACAGGTATTTCTGTAAGGCAGTTGTATTGCAAGAAAAGTTCCTCAAGTCCTCTTAAAAATCCAATTTCTTCAGGCAGAGAACAAAGTCTATTGTTGGAAAGATTGAGACTAACTAACTGAGCACCAATGTAACCAATTCTATCTGGACAACGCTTCAAATTAAGGTAGCTGAAATAGAGACAGAACAGAAACAACTCTTATGTTTTAGATCATTCCTAGCCTGTTTACTCCCCTGTCCAGATACATCGTTAGCTGGTCATATTTCCCAGCCTTCATAGCCTGTTTACTGCCCTGTCCTGATACATTGTTAGTTGGTCATACCTCTAAGCTCTCATATTCTCTGCTTGTAATGATTACATTGTTAAAACTGATAATACCATATTGAAAATGTTCACCCATATAGCCTGGTTGATGACAGCATGCAGTCTCTTCAACCATGACAATTAGTCAGGCTGTACATGTCCTTATTCAAGTGTATGTTACCATTATATTCAAACTATTTACACTATTCCATGCTTTTTCTGTAGTGTCTATTATTTTATACACTATCATTTCATTTTTACCTTAGCTAAAGAGTCTGGATTCAAAATATCAATGACCTTATTACCTTTTAAGGACTGTCTTATCACTGACTTTTGTACTCTTATTGAAAGTCTGTTCAACACACTCTTCTGCCAAAGAATGTTCTCCGATGAAAACTACAGCATATATTTTTTCAAACACTATGTTACCCCCTCCCCTTTACCACCTCCAGTATAATCATGAATGCTATCTGTTCTGCTTCTACTACATCAAAAGCCGAGAGTTCTAACCCAGTGACTACTATAACACCAAATTTTGTTGTTAACACATTATGATGAAATGTTAGCAGCAAATATACCCTTGGTAAACTCAAGTTAAGTTCATGGCTAAATACCCACAGCTGACTTTAAGGTTAAATCTACCATGTTGACCGTTCTCACCTGAGGTCTAATTCTACTGGTTTATCATCACATGCTCCTTCTACTATCCCTTGGGCTGCAGTACCACCAGTACCATGGGCATGACAAATACTAAATTTGTTGGCACGGCAACAGGCTCCACACCTTGTATACCTGAAGAACCAAGTCAAACCATACATTAAACAAACCCTCTCTTCAATTTGAGCATATTACAATTTACATTATTGATTATTGATTATTGATATGTTAATATTCATTTTGCATTGTACATAAGATATTGATCTAAATAAAACTTATTTTAAAACCAACTTGTCTGGCGAGACTACTTGAGAAATTATACTGCTCACCTGGACCAGCCATAGTAAGAGTAACACCTAGGGGTTAAATGATATGCATATGATAATTTATGGCAACATACTTAGAAATATATATTATGTCCCGTTAGTCCTGTAGGTCTAAAAGTAAACCTACTCTATGTCTCTATGTCAAACACCTAGTTTATCCTTGGAAATATGTTGGACTATGTGTTATCATAGTATTGGCAAATTTAGGTCATTCATAAACACATGTACACAAATGTATCAGTAAGTTACTTAATAATACTGCACACGTCATATCCATTCACTGAAATGCAAGATTCATTTGCTATTACTAGACATTTTCAAAATCACTATGATAACTATTTATGTACAGTGCTGATAAGCAACAAATCATACTATATACATTCTCTCTCAACCTATGATGCACCAATTTGTAATTCATTTAGCCTCCTTTTTACCTGCACATCTTCTTTGCAGCTAAAATACCACAACTGACACAGGGTACATTATTGAATTGTCTGGGTAGTTCCCTACAGGACAAGATCACTTGACTTGATTGCTTGGTACATCGACCCACTTTCTTGTGCCGATTTACACGCACCTAGGAAAAAGACATCAAAACAGTCTTGTTAAAATCACTAAATATGTGTGTAATGTGTTTACAGAGAAAGAACATTGATTTGAAATGTCAGAATTGAATTTATTTATCAAGACTGTTCTACTCATTACTTTTGCACTCCTACTTACATATATGTACATATGTATGTATGTATGTATGTGCTTACGTGCATGTGTGCGTGTGCCTGCCTGCGTGCGTGCGTGCATACATACATACATACATACGTACATGTACATACATACATACATACATGTACATACATACATACATACATGTACATACATACATACATACATACATATATATATACATATATACATACATATTCACATTCATTTTGACCAACCATGATGTAGGAATACAGCTGCCACAACAGTTAGACTTCCTTATGTACCTGTACATTTTCTTCATATAGTGCTGGTTTTTTTTTTTAGTTTTTGCCATCCAAGGCCAAAAAAAATTATTCTTTGGTTATGGTTACCCGACCCCACCTACTTTTCCACTGCTGACCCTAAACTTTTTTTACGTATTCTAGAAAAAAATAATAAAATTGCAAAAACTGGGAAGTCTCACGAGAGATATTGTGGATGAGGAAACTGACATTATATGTTACATGTATATTAGTTTAGCAGTTACATTTAAAATAATAGCACATACGTGTACATGATGTACACAGGTATAACTACTGAATTGAAAAATAATACGAACCATTCTTTTCTCAAGACATTATCTCTAAATATAGTCATGCTTTCAGTTCAATTATCACTTTGCCAGAAGACATAAAAAGATGATTTAAAAGATTTCCATTCATGAGATCTATTCAGTTGGAAATCTGCATCAGACACGTCATTTATTGATTGAATAAAGTCTCATTTTGATGATAATGGCAAGTTCCCAATCATGTATTGTTCCTGTAAGGTTGTTAATACAATAATAACATATGTTAATAACTTGGCAATTAACATGGTACATGTACATCAAATACTTAGTCAGTATTACAAGCTTGAAGCTTCTCTTTGTACAGGAGATTAGATTCTGTATGACTAATACAATCAATAAGAAACATCTGCTAGCAAAAAATCTTTGTATAGTTGAATATTTCATTTTATTGAGTTCTATGGTAGCTCGGATTAAAAAGATCCAACTCATTTCAAATCATGGTGAGAGCACTCAGAGCGAATTTCTGTGTTGCATTTGTATGTTTATTCTGAAAGGGACTATATTTTATAATACTTATTGCTACACATAGATGGTGTTGTTTTTTTTGTAAATCATCGCTAGAAGTCATGAGAATGTGTAAAGTCACATTTAGGCATGTCTGAATTAATGATTAGGCCTGATAAAAAAATTGTGTGGTTCCGATTACGCTCAATTTTAGAATAGGTGGGGTATGTAGATTTTTTATTTTATTTCATTACATATTTTTTTCAGGTGTGAGTGTCTAGTTCATGTTTTCCATTGTTTTCCATATGGTTTCTGTGTTATTGGTTTTTTATCATCAGATGTACAGCCATTACAGATTGGAAGAACAGTTTTTACAATGTCTTTTTTAAGTTGATGTCAGTTTCCGCATCTACTATATCTCGTAAGACTTCCCAGTTTTTGTGATTTTATTATTTTTTTCTAGAATACGTAAAAAAAGTTTAGGGTCAGCAATGAAAAAGTAGGTGGGGTTGGGTAACCATAACCAAAGAATTATTTTTTTAGGCCTTAGATGGCAAAAACTAAAAAAAAAAAGCACTATATGAAGAAAATATACAGGTACATAAGGAAGTCTAGCTGCTGTGGCAGCTGTATTCCTACATCAGAAATCAGATTGAAGTTGCCTTTTCTCAAATTAAAGGGCTATGTTTCAATCCCTGGTCATCACATTAGTGTTGCCTTTAATAAGGATTACGTATATGTAGAACCATTCTCTTGTTCTAGACCAACTGTTTTCTATAGCCCTCTGTCAAACAACAGGATGTAACACCAAGATTTTTAATCCTAACCTAAAGTGGGCCTTTAAGCTATACTTACATTTATTAGTGGAGTTTTCATGAACCCAAATTTGTTTCACGATGAAACTGCATTTGTCTGAATACTACTAACATTCAGTTATCTTTGATGAGTCATTATTACACCCACTGGCAATGGTAGGTTTAACACAATTATACATTTCATATTTGGGAAAATGTCATTCAAACTTACACAAACTGAAATAATTTCAGCATTAATTTGTCTACATTTCAATGACATTTTCCTTGATTGTCAACATTACATATACTATCTACTCTTGAATAGGATTCAATTTCCTGAAATTCACACTTTCCTAGCCCTGACATGTATGTTACTTCGTTATTTCAGGTTTTACAATACAACCACAAGATTTTACATTGATGCAAATGTCCTTTGAGGAAAAGAGTTGCTCTCTAACAATACTGAAGGTTTTTATTTCATTATCATTAAAAATTTAAATACGGCGCACCCGCTTAGGAATAATAATAATAATAATGTTGGGTTCTTATATAGCGCTTTCCCACACCGTGCTCAAAGCGCTTTACAATTATTACCCCTGGCTCGGATCAGAATGGCACAACGGCCCTTTAGTCTTCCTCAACTCCCCAGGAGCATACAATCCATTGCAGCCATTTCAGCGCATAGGATTAAAGCCTTCACATTGCAACCTACATCCTACCAGGTCCCCAATTATACAGCTGGGTTGACTGAAGCACAGTCGTGGTTCAAATCTTGCCCAAGGACTTTAGCCACTCAGAAACAAATAGCAGGCAGTGACAGGGCTCGAACCTGCAGCCTGTAGATTCCAAGCCGGTCACGCTAACCATTCACCCATCATGACTCCACAAATGTCAAAGGAAGGGTCATCTGGGGCAAGTTGTTAACCAGTTTTGTCACAATTCAAACTCTTCTCGAGAAAACAATTTGTTTAATACTGTATGTTTCTATTTCCTTTCAGTAAATTATTAAAAGTTTTGTACAGATAACATCATTGAACTATTTGTCATCACTAACTACATACATTGTATACCACTGACAACACACTGCATGAATATCCACAGGGCTGGAGCCAGCCTGTTGATTTGTCTGTTTACAGAAAGTGGTGTGAGCTAGTATATTCCAATGAATGAATATACACATAGAATACTACATTTGTATGCTATGAAATACAAATGTATAGAGTGTACGCATTTCCTGACTTATCAAATTGTTATTGTATAATGTTATTTATCTATTTTATATTGTTTTAATGTTTGTGTTATCAATACATTACCCTCTTGATAAGTAATGTTAAATTTAGTACATTCAATCATTTATTTTTACATGCATATGCTAACACTGAATATATTTGTAACACATCTTTAAAAACAAATATCACGTCTGTAATATCACACCTTCTGCATTTTCAAGAGTTCCGCCTACACATTTGTCTCCACCCTAGTCTTTGTTAGAAACTAATTAGGAATAAATCCTCACATTTCAAGGAGACTTATTGGCATGTAATATGATTTAAGCAAGATTAGTGGCAACAGATCATACTTACTAAAAGAAATGTCTGCTATTGTGAGGCAATACTGGACAATGAATGTGAAGCAAGTTTCAATCTGGCATTTCTTGTAAATCACATGAAATTAATTAATGTGAAGCAAGTTTCAATTTGGTATTTCTTGGCGATTGTGTGAAATTAATCGATGAAATCATAAAATCACTCTCCACACCCCAAAGTTTACAAAAAATACCCTTCAATTCCCTGAGTGACAGTCCCCTTTATTTTGTAACAACAATCTGAATACAGTTTTATAACTTTAATGGCACACTGGAAGGTAGACTGTTAGATACATTGTGTCGCACCATGCTCACCAGCCTGCTGTGAAAGGGGGAAACGATACGTATGAGGGCACCCCATCATGGCATACCCTGAAGGAAACTGGGGCATTCTAAACAATTGTACAATTTGGCCATGAATAATGTCCCTTACAATAATTTATCAACATAGGTTATAATTGAGTCTTACACCTTTCACCCTAATGGTACTAGTTGTTTCCTTCATTGGGTTCAGAAACTGCTAAGAACACAAAACACATAAATGGTCAGTGTTCATTCCCACTTTAACACTAGCAATAAATGAATAAAAGAAAATAATATTTGTCTATACAGAAATGAAGCCATTCATAAAATGCTGTCAATTATTAAACAAATATATTGTACATAGACAGAAATAGCATTTGAAGTGACAACTTGAAATCCACCATTCATGTATTTATATGTACATTTATGTACCAGGTACTGGTAAATGATATTGGAGAAGACATTCAATCTATACGTTTCTTCATCAACTCATCAAATATTCCTAAAACTACATTAACATTGTGTCACCTTCGTGCCAATGTCCTGCTGGACACCAAATCCCTTTGAGTACAATGTATTTCGTTGAAAAGACATAGTTTAATCTGACAGATAGCCAGACTAAGCTCTTTAAATCTTAATATCAGGATTCTTATACCATAATTATCATATCTAAATAAAGCAAAAATTCCAAGTAAATAATAGGATTAGCCTACATGTATTCTCCAGCGATGTGAATATACACCTTCTATGACTTCTCCAGTCATTTTGCATAACATTTATTATCAACAACAAATGTACCAGATCATATCTATTTTTCTTCTGTATTTGTAAACCTGTATGATGACAATTTACTCTCATATGTTGAAATAAAACTGGCTTTCGTTTGAAATCACCTTTTCAATTCATATTCATAATACTCCAAATACACTTGGTAAATATGTGACATACATGTATACTCTGAACTTACTTCAAGTATACCGTAGAGAGAAAATAATACATGTACAAAAAAAGAGATTAGACAATTACACTTTTCAGTTTAATATAGACCATTAACATTCCATATTTATCAAACACTAAATACATGTATCACAGCTGTCAGCTTACTTTAAATTATGAGTCAAAGTAAGAGCATAGGTACATTCTTACACTTTTAGTACAGTCTCTAGACTTCATAACCTTTTAAATTATGCACACACGCAATTCTGATTCAATACTCCATACAATATTCAGTGAATTAAATTGCTTGTTCAACATTTTTTTCACAGGAAATATGTCTGAGTGCATTACTCTCCCTTTCTGAAAGATGTATGTCACACAGAGCTAGGGTCAAGGACGCTATGAGGTGAACTGAAGGACAGAGAGTCACATACATGTCTTTACCTGCATTCACAAAGTGGACATATCTGTCGTTTATCCATCAGTGTTAGTGTTAGTGTGAGTGAACATTTAATCCTTTTCAAGTATATGCCATACTGTTCTTACTACATTGTACAATTGCTATCGTTATAATGTTCATTCCATTCATTGCAATATTTCCATAAAATGTGTATTAGACAAAAGGAAAATATTTCATGGTACTGTTCTTTTTAATAATTCTTCAGTTATCTGTCTTAGACTATTATGCAATCAACAAGTATGTTTTAAGAAAACCTTTGCATGGTAACATTTCAATTCTACATGTATATATCATGCCACAGCTCTCTTTGTCCATACATGGAGAACAGCACAAATGTTTCATTTCACAATGTGATAACAAATGTTGAGTTTTAGTTTTCTTAATTTATTTTACAGATCTAAATTTATTCAATTTTATAAATATATATAATCTTCATTTCTCAAATAAAATGCAAGATACTAATTCGGTGTTATTTATAGCCATCACTGTTCCCATTTGGGTCTTTGGTAAAGTTTATAACAGAACCTCAATATAGAAATATTGGAAGTACAATACAATATACAAAATGTAGTCCCTTCCAGTACAGTTTAAAACAGAGACATTTCATTGCCAATGTTTATATGACTGTGTCAGCATCTCAAATGTATGAACCAAAGCGAGACCCAAAATGTATGAACCAAAGCGAGACCCAAAATGTATGAACCAAAGCGAGACCCAAATAAACAATATAGCACAGGATATCCCAAAGTAACCACCAATTCAACATATAATAGAAACAAGGACGCAATTCTCAGGAATGTTTAAAGTCCTGTAAACTAAGTTGGTCAGTGAAATCCATACACAGATAAGGTCATAAAGTTTTCATTTTATGCTATACACATCTGATTAATAAGATCAATAACACTTCCCAATAAAATATCAAAATAAAGGTAACTTACTATAGAAGGCCGTTTACCAAACGTGGATGACGCACTAGAGGGAGTCCTAGTAAGTGTTCCAGGAGGTGTCTTGGATTTACTCTTTGCTGTTGGTTTACCTACGATCAGACCAACTAGAAGGCATATAAGGGAGAAGGCCAGCATACTGACAATGCAGACTGCTATACTGGTGGCCTGGACATCACCACTATGAAAGATGGACTGGGTTAGGATGGACGTGACATAGCTACCTATGCTACTAGCCATGGTCACTTTCAATCTGGAGTTGCCTTATATTCATCTGTAAAGAAACAAGAAATTGCGTTTACAAAGTACAGTCACTATTACAATGATTTTTTACAAAGGTAAAAGATAGGTAAAATCTATACATAACAACTAACAAAGCTTTTTAGCCATGGTGGTGCACTCTCCACAATTTTCCTGGTGTTCTCTGGCTATTGAGATCAGACCGCCAAAATGCAAGGAAAACACTGCAATGTAACTTACAACAATTGTATAAGAAATACTGTAACTGCACATACGTCTTGTCAAAACCATTTGAAAATAATATAGATGTACACACATGTACATATACACACATACATGTAATATCAGTTCTAAATATGCATCTTAAAGAGTAAAATTACAGAAACTTTGTCCTGAAAAAAAATATTCGGGACACAATACAGACAACTGAAATACGTATGTATGTGTTCACAATGGAGAGAATTTGAAACTAAAAATTGTACTCACAAATTAATATATGGATTCATCATAAATGCAGAATGAAAATAACGACATTTAAGTATGCATTCAAACAGTGCTGTGTCATGTACATCCTGTCTTTGTCATGTATGTGTGGCATTATTCTGTATTCTTTGCTATGATGGTGTTTGTAATGACCTGAGTACAGTGTAATGACTTCAAGTGTTAATTGCCCCTTGTAGAATATTAAATAGATGAGAAGAGCTAGTCAGCTGTACATGTACAAAGGCCATCTTTACATGTGTATTGATTGATTAATTAAATGGATTGTGAATACAAGAGAAGAAAGTGAATGTTTTCCCCTAAAATTCTGACACAATTCAGACCAAAATTATCAAACTCTGATTAAGGTGAAGGTTTTATTTGTTGTACTATGTATTTGTCACATTTTAAATTGTTTTTGTAAATTTAAATTGTATTGTTTTTGTACATTTTTCATTACACGCAAAATCAATACACATTTCATTATATATGTATCAGTATATATACGATAATAAAACACATGTCACATAAATACACTCTGTTTGTCCTTTGTGTGCTGTGACCATTGTCAGACTCTATGCCTTGACTTATAAATATTTGACGAGATAATATTTACCTCCTTCAAGCAAGGAAAGGACAAGTATCAAAGATTCTACATGTAAATACAAAAGAGAACAGCACGGACAAACTCAGTAGATGTAAAATATAGTTAGGAAATAAAATGAATTAATCCTCTTGTTGATCAGATAACAATCAGATTGCATTCTGGGATCATATAAATAAATGTTAAGGTTTTTATAAATTTCAAATTTTCAAATCAAATTTTGTAAAATACCATAGAGAGCCTTCATACAATGATTACTGTATTTATAGTTAATGGTAATTATACCATGAACAAGCCTTGAGATATTGTCTTTGACAAGAAAATATACATTATACAACCTGGTTGTTTTACATCATGACAACTTCTGTCTCTATCACTTGTTCTGTGGTGTTAAAGTACAAATCAAAATGTTCCAATCACGCAGATTTTTTCATAAATTGTGCTGAGGAAATGTAATTATATTCTTCCCCAATACTTTTCTTCATTCAACTGAAAAACACATCAAATTGTGAAGTAATTGCTTTGTGACTACTCGTGTAGCAAACTCATAGACCCCTTAGCTCACTCATATTTTCAAAAGAAAAATATCAGTGAATCATTCTGAATATCCTATCATTTCAGCTAGACAATAGAAATAATTCAACATAACACTAGATTGTATACATGCTAATTAGCTTATGCTATGAAAAAGTCTTGGGGCGAATACACTGCATTATCCAAGTTGTATATTTAGTTGGTACAGGTGTGAAGGAACAACACGACACTTGAGTGTAATCCCCCCCCCCCCCCCCACCTTAACTACTTAAATTAAGTCCCTTAGTAGTAACACCATATCATTCTCATCAAGTATTAAATTGAGCGGATTCCTTTCCTATCAACACACCTGTGTTCAATGTGATTTCCAAATGCTGAATCCAAACTTTTTACATTAAATATTGCATTACTACATAAGAATATGACCACAATATGAAACATGAGTGGTTTCTATGACCAAAACCCAACCTTACTTTTCTCTGCCAGGTCAAAAATTTACCTCTGACACTTTGTAAAATGCAGTGATTTTTTTTTTGTAGTGTCTAGGATTCTCATATTTTTTGGGGTGAATACTTGTATCAAGAGTTACACTACATCAATTCATTCCCAGCTAGTACACACAAGTACATGTAACACCCCTGACAATGCTGTTGAGACATCTGCGAACATTTGGGATTTGTCTCCCAAATTTGTAACATGTTTTGAGGCTGTGAGGAAAAATTTTCATTTAAAATACGAGCCAAGAGACAGAGTCCATGAACATTCATTCTTAGATAAATTCCCCCTATAAAATATTTTCTTTCAGTTCATACGAGCCATTCTTAGTTGGCTCATTATTACAGTTAATTTCAAAATACCATGCAGCTTTTCTGTTGATACAACCATGCAGAAACCAATATGAAACTGGACATGCTACACTCTAAGATAGCAAGATTGAATGAATACAGTTGCATGCTACATTTTGTGTTAGTGAAATGAACTACATTTTTGTATATACATGCCACCATACAGACATCAAATGAACACCGCAAAGGACATTTTACGCGCCCTTCATGGGATGTTTGATACTAAGAAAAACATTGTTGCCCGAATGTCTGCATGGAGTTGCAATACATTTAAATGGTTTATTTCATTTTAAATGTAGTAAAAAAAGTGTGATTTTGCTATTGAAGTGTGGCATATGCAGTTTCTTCTTGGTTTCTACGTGACTGTATCAAACAGAAAAGCTGCATGGTATTGTGAAATTCACTGTATGTATAAGGTATTGTGAACTGCGTGTATTACAATACAACACTTTCCATTTCATAAATTTTAGAAACGAAAAAAAAAAGCCTATCGGGTATTAAAGTGTATTCAAGTACATGTAGTTGGTTAAACTGTGATGACTACAGTATGGGTCTATCTACTGTCTACAATATAACATGTCAAATATCATTGAAAGACTACATGTACACTCACATTGAAAGGAAAACACATACATGTGTACAACTAAAGAATAACCTCTAGTGTAAGTATGTGTACTTGTCTAAAGTAAACTCTCTAAATACTGCTCTGTAAATGACATAGTTCAAATAAAAGCTGAAGTAAAACCAACATAAAGGTGTCAAAAATTACCCCTTTTAATGTCACTCCTCCTTGCAGTACAATACATGTGTATGGGAAGACCTTTCAGAAGTTTTACACACTTCGTTTTTAGGGTCTAGTCTACACATACTTTTTCATAATCTGTCATTTTACCCCATTACCCATTGAGCTACTTGTGAGAACACACACAGGCTAATGGCCGGAAACTTGAATTTTCATCTCAAGTGGCTCTTGACCCACACTTTCAACTTCACATACAATGCACTTCCTCATCCTGAAAACCCATTTCAGTCATGCATGAATATTCAACGCCCTCAATTGATTTGATAATATGATTGGGAAATCTTAGCACACACTTGCACATGGTGGGAAGTCTTTTCACTGTTGAAAGTTGTACATGGTGGGAAGTCTTTTCACACGCACAGACATGCACACACTTGCCCATGGTGTAAGCTGCCTGAAGTTTCCTGAAAAGTGACATTTTGGCCTTACCATTCTCAAGTTCAAGATCACTAAATAGTGCGTTCAAGGTAAGTATTCATGGACACTTCTACACAAAGACAATATAGACTGTCTATTTGTAAGAGATTTACAGAAGTGGTACACCAGAGAGGTACCGTAAAGCTCGATTACATGTATATGTGTGTTAAAGGGGCACAAGTTTGTATGTTTTAAAGGGGGGGGGGGGGGGGGGGGTAAATTTTTGCTGCATATGACAATGTACCAGGAGTATTCTACTTTATACTGAAGCACACAATGATTTGATATTGGTAGAACTTAATATATATATATATAAGCGAGAGTTTTGTCTGGGGGTATTTTCAAATTCGACCAAATGGATTAGAAAGTGTTAGCAGAGGTCACAAAACAATTCTTGTCAAGCACTACTCATAGGAAGCGATTTGACTTAATATGCCAAATTTTACCTAGAAAAACATGACTGTATATTCCATGCAAAGCACAGGTTATTTTCTAGTCTAGTATAAATGAGTCCATGACAGTTCAGTACGTAATCTTGGGTAACAAAATATCAAGAAAACCTCTACATATATGTAACCAACTGAGCACTAATAATACAACACTTTACATGTACTACAATTTTAATGCCAACATTTCACTAGAATAGTTTCATAAAGGATACACGTATTTAGGTATTTTCACCCAAGAAAAAAAAGTGCATAAACTCAGCCCTGGGCTAAAAGTTAACATTTTCTGTTTATTGCATTATGAGTGACTGGCGATGTAATTTGTTTATTTATTTATTTTTGAATGAAAATTTTCTATGTTGTGAAATAAATATTTGAGGCGTGCTTTGAAATTTTCCTTTTACAAATTTTAAGTAAAACATCTTCAAACACATGTAAGATGAAAATTGAAATTATTGAGAGCTTTATAGATGCCGACCAGTACATGTACTTGCTTATACAAGTATACATCATATCACTGCAACATTCAAAAGGAATGATTTTATATTATCAATTTAGATTTGCTTTATCGTCATGTATGATGTCTATAGTGGTAGTCATTCACAAAGGAAGAAAACAGTCACAAGAAAATGAAGTTAGTCTTCCAGGGAAGTGAATTTCCTAGGGACTCTTTTACCTGCTAGTGAAACACAATACTCACATACAGAATCCTTTTCATGAAATACTGTGCATGTTTTTACTCAGTTATGTTTTCTTGTTTTGTTTAGTGATTTGCTGATACAAATTACAGCAGAATTACATCTATCATTTGCTTATATCCATGAATTTAGGTCATACATAATTTAATCAGATTTTGTTCTGATTTGATCATTTTCCAACACCCTTAAGCTATTTGAAGAATATTTGATAATTGAATCGATATATGGCCTTGCGCAGAAATTACAGCATTTATACCATTCCTTACTTCCAATTACTTCTCCATCATTTCTTTTGATCTGTCCATTTCATAAATATTATTATTTTCAAGAACAAATGATTAGTATAACTTTTCATGCATAATTATCCGTGCATCGACTCCATAATCATGCAAACTGCGTTTCATCATACTATACTGTAAAAGGTACAAGAAAAACAAAGTCTTCATTAGGTGAGATAAAATCAAATCTAATTTTTCTCCTGTAAATCTATGACTACGTGAGATGGCTGTTCACTTGTTTCTAAAACATTTTCAAATTATTATTGTGAAATAATAGTATTGTAAGAGTTGTAAAACTGAATTTCCCTCCTTAAAATTCAAGTTTGGCATATCTCCTTATATGCTGCTGATGCGGTTTTCTGCAAATATGAACGGGGTATTAAAATTCCATTCATCAAATCTCACAAAATTGATTAACTTCAGTTTCCTATGTGTGAAATAAGAATACATTGTGAGGTAGCAATGCATTCAAAGTAGGTACAAATTTCTTTGCAGTAAGTTTTGCCATCAATATTCTTCTCAATACTCCATACGATATTGCTCAAAGGGCAAGTACGATTTCATCATAAAAACGCCGGAACCCCATTTTTGGAGAATTACAATGCATACATTTTAACTTCAGTGATTCCAAAATGTCAAAATATTATAGCTCTACTCCAAAAATTCGATTTCCGCACTATTTTGTAAAACCCACAGACACTGATAAACAAATCAATAACACCCTCTGGGCATGATACAGTTGGCTCAAAATGCACGTATTACAACATACATTATTAGGAACAGCTATTACAACTGGATGCCAATGTTCCATACAAATGTAAGTGGTCCTATTCACTGCTTAGGGATATTTGCACGAGCAAATAGTCAGTACAAATAGTGGAGAAGTTAAGAACGCCAAGCACAGAGTGAAAGACAAGTGATTAATGCAGTGTATGCTAGTTACAGGATAAATAACATGAGATGTTTGGAACATGGCAGTGACTGGATGCCTATGTAAGGTTAGTTGTCGTAGACTCTAAATCCGATTCTACCATCAAATGCTGGGATTTATCTACATGTAATGGGACAGGTACATGTATATAGACAATTCTGGCCAATCTCACATTACTACAAGTTAGTAACATACATGTATGTATATCATCCATGAATTCATTCATACATGTATACTGACACGTACATACTCCTCTAAAATCTGCCAATTTATGTTGATAAATTGTTACATAGCAGGAATCACGGCAATATATAGCATAAGCTGCTTAATTTTCAAATTTCAGCATGAATTTTATGTTACAATTTTGATACTCTTTGGTACGATAATTTTCTTTCTGACTGATATAACAACTGGAAGACTCATTTTCTTACTGTTTTATGTGAATTTCTATTTCCAATTTGACAAATTGGCATGCAACAAACTATACCTGTTGATAAAGGAAGTTCTTTCTTTAGCGACATGAAGTGTTTCCCCAAGTCTGATGAAAAGTTCCAAACATGAATATGTACATGTACATTGTATCTAGACTATGGTGTCACAATGTATTGCTAAGAAACTTCATGACATAAACAAATAGATAAACCCCATTTGTTCAAGTTAATGCATCGACTACATAGCTCTTGGGGAAAAGTTAAAGATGTACAAATGTAAACCTATCACTTTGAAGACAATTCATTATAAAGATGGACAAAAAATGCTTTAGTCTCAATATGGATACTGTTAAGACAACATTTCTTTTCAAAGTGCTTGATCAATATGTACCTGTGATTATTTGCATGCGTGTGCACATACTGTTGATGTTTGCACTGCAATGCAGTTAATACACAAAAAATATTATTGCATACCTCTATGCAAATAAATACATGATCATTTCATGTCCAATAGATTGTGTTAATACATGTACATGTTACTCTGAAAAATCATATTTGTTATGAAATGTGCTGTTTTGGATAATCACATGTAATAATAACAGATCCCCATGTCTTGTCTGGATACTTGGGGTATAAATTTGTACTCATTCTTGTGGATTTTTTTTGCTATACTTTCACTCGCTATGGTCATGAAAGTGTGGTGCATGTCATGCCAATACCGCAAATATCATGCCTGTGGTTTTACAATGATGGATGCTCAACTCTCTCTCTAGAAAAAATGATCACTAACCTTGAGGGGCAAATTCCATATCAACATCATACATGATAGGTTTATATTGTTTTGTTGTTACATGGCCATACATCTAACAACAATGGGTCAAGGTACACATATATGTTCTACAGTATTGTGAACACAATATCAATATTATCAATATAAGCTGTAAATTCACTCAAAATCAATGATATGACCTACAGTGTACAATGTCCATATTCTATAAGGACATGAAAAAACATTCATTTATTATTATCGATAATATTCAGACTTTACTTTAAAGTTTTTGTATAGATTATCATATGCATGTAAACATGTACAATGCAGCCATATCCTTATTGGCTTTTAAAGTAATTTCATAATTCACCATAAATGAAGTTATCTGCATAATCCTGGCAAGGTCATTACCATTACATGTATACAATAATGTAGTACACACATGGCCAAGGTTTCAATCCCTGCTTCTAGTGTTATCTTATCAGTGGAGCCCTAAACATTAATTAAAAATAAGATTATTCTTTTATTCTGGACCAAAAGCTTTGCCACACAACAGTTTTCACACCTAAATTTAAACTCTTTTTCTAAGGGCCTTTAAAGAAATTTTTATAACCCCCACCCCCATCCATCTCATTCTTGTTACTGTAACTAAAATATAAAACTTTATATTATATTAATACTTTTATGAATCATAACTACAAAATAAAACTTATGGGTATCATTGCTTCATACACATAATTTAACTTATAATATTATATATTTCATAGTGTTTTGAAAGCTGTAAATTGCTGTAAAAGTTGATATAAATTGTCACTAAATGCTTGACTGTAATACTGTAACACTTAAATGTACTCATACTAGACAAAATGATCATGTGTAATGCTTGTAGATAAAGCGTATATATACAGCTCAAAACATATGTATTATATAAAGCTGTGCACCTGGAACCGAAACGGTTTTGTTAGATACAATGACTTATTCATGATATCGTAAACTATGAACAGTACTGAATCAACTGTTGGTAAGTGTATTTGTGTAGTATATATGGTTTAATAAATCCAATCAAATTGATTTTTGGGTCCACATCCTAATATCAGCACCCACTACAAGATTCATGATCTCAGTCGTTTACAGTAGTGTAACTACTTATAGATAAAATTTGTACATTGCATTTTGACAATTTTCAGTGAATAATTGTTAGTTGTCTGATAGAAACGATAATAGTCCAGTTACTTACAGCTCCTGCAGCTTTAACCTTTTACTGCAGAGACTATTTGTATAACTACATGTATAAATCATTATTTCCAATACAGTCTGTCCGTCTGTTATACTTGTTTCCAGGCATTTCATAATAACTTACAATGAAGTATCAACTACAGTATTTTCAGGTTCCCTGCACCAAACAAATAATATCAAACTACATGTATTTTCATTTCTTCCATGGAGAAATATCCTCCAATATTCCAAAGGAAAAATGGATGTATATACATCGCATGCTACCTTTCTTTGTGATTCTCATGCTATGTGTTTATAGTGAAAACTACAAATTCATATAGGTTGTCCATTATGGGATTGTTATGCTACGTGACATACATGCTGTTTGCAACTAATATATTTTGTATAAAATGAATAGTACATTTGCATACTGTAACTTAACAAATATTGTAGGCCTGCTGAAAATTCTGTATGAAAAATATACATTGTGTTGCCTGGCAACTGGGCAGGACTGCATTATATTGAAGTTTTATCTAATTATCTTTCACAAAGCAACAGAAATATTTCAATCATTGTCATATACATGTGTATTATACTGTACACCTAGTGGTACTTGAAAGGAATTACCGGTAGAAGCATTCATAAATAAGAATTACTTTCTGAAGTCTAAATATAATTTTACTGCATGGGTCAAGTCTAAATGTAATATTGCTGCATTGGTAGCAAAAATTTGTCATTCTTCCACTGTTTGATCATTTATTCTTTGCAAAAACTACTCTTCTGTTATTATAAATGTTTGCTGATAAAGGTTTTATGTTGGAGGTCACAGGGGTCAAATACCATAGTTTGAGTGACTGGCTAGGATTATGCAAGTTGTCAGTTCAAGTCTTGCTGTTGGCATTTGTTTCTGAGTGGCTGAAGTCCTTGGGCAAATTTTGAACCACTAAAGTGTTTAAGTCTTTGCAGCTGTATAATTCAGGACCTGATAGGACATAGAATGCTTTGTGAAGGACTTAATCTTATGTGCTTATTGAGGCAGCAGGAATACATGTATTATGTTCAGGGAGTTGAAGGAATGTAAATGTTATGGCAACTTTGCCTAATTAAAGCCTAGGTCTTTGTCAGGTAAAATGTTCTTAGGGTACATATGAAAGCATTATTGAAATTCAAATTAATTCATCCTAATGTGTGCCAACAAACTATGAATCTAAAAAGTGCTGGTACTGATATTATTTCTCCTATTTAAACCAAACTGTTTGTTCTACAAGAGCAGTGTACAAAAAAAAATGTATACCAATTCAAAGGTTACTTCACCAAGCAACTATTAGGGAATAATGATGCAATGTCACAACTAGTTCATGTAAACACAATGTTCCTGTACTACTTCTACACTCTGTTCAGTTAAAGTTCGTTTTATTTATCAAGAACTCAGGGAAGAAAGCAGATGCTAAAGTAGATCTCAGTCACAATTTGAGCTACATTTTATATTGTAGTTTAAATGTTGACTATCAACTGTCATTCTTTCTCAGTCTCACTTCATGTAAATAGAATAGATATATGATTTTCAAAGGAAGATGGAATGAAGTGTTGGGACTATGATCAGGCCCAACCATCAGGTCATGAGTTTTATACATTTCCAATGGCTTTTTAACTCTATACATGTGTATTATAATTCTAAAATGTCGTCGTTCTTGTTACCTAAAAATGAACATTTTCGCCACTGTACACACTATGACACTATACATGTAGATAACACTGCAGCTCCATGATAATTCTTGTTTGTTATTGTTTGTCTATCTAGCTGCTTTGATACAAACACAATTACAAGCTCATTAATTCCATAATTGTGTCCAACAGGGTGTAAGTTTTGTATTTCTGAAGTGTGTGTTACTTGGAGAATACAGACAGTGACATAAACAGTCCTGTAAAGTAATGAGCACATACAACATAGTCACGCGGAAGTTTAAATACATGTACTTTAGGTTTAACACCGCTATATTGTCAACCTACTGGAGAATTTATTTAAATGAACCTATCATCAGGAGCATACCTGTAGACTTCAAGGACTACTGCTACTACACTATTTCCACTATCCTGACATTTTTTTTTTTTTTAAATTTTCACTCATCCATCTAGTCTACAGACAGTCCTTAGATCTGCTGGTATTAAGCCATGTCTCACCAGACATAACATGTAACATATTAACATATAGAATAGAATCTGCTTCCCATATAACCTCTCTTGAAACACCCAATTATGGATTCATCATGTGACTGATTACAATTGTTGTTGTTGTTGTTGTTGTTGTTGTTGTTGTTGTTGTTGATTGTGTATTCAACCAATCAGGTTCTCTGGAGGAATGCATATGGAAATACTGGTGGTTGCAAAACCATCAGTAGACTTCACATGAATGCTTCCAACAATGTTGTACGATAACTGATGGCCATTAAAAGTTCATTTTTTCTCTTATCACCTTTAAGGTATGCTTCAGATAAGCATATTAATTTATACTGTAGTATAGGTGTGTAAAATATTTAGTGTACCAGTTTATTACTTGTTTGTGTTTCTAACTTAGAGAGTCATCTAAAAAGACTGAGAACAACAATAAACTAGTTTAAAATGTTGGACCATATAAAAAACAATCATTTAAACATGTACTTTGATCCATCTTTTAATTGTAAGCACAATATCTGTGAAAGAGCTAGCCAAGAGACTTGGGTGTCTGGCTTGAAAATTTCATTCCAGAACAAGCCGGTTTGTTGAGCCAGATAGCCAAGTCTCAAAGGCTATAGAGCATGCATCTAGCAAGTACAGTACATATACATGTAGGTGATTTCATTGGTATTTGTATAACACCTATAAATTTGCTATGGCATGTGGTCACTAGCTAGATCATATAAAGAGAACTTGATAACAAATTATATGTACTTTAATATACAGTTGTTGTCACTTTTTAAACATGAATTGCAAATCAAAATTATAAATGTTAAAATTCTTACAATTTTGCAATCACTTACAATGAAAGTATTTATAATTATTTTTTATTTAAATAAAACCCACCATTTTCATAAACATTCAAAAAAAATAATCTAGCCACACACTTTCTTAAAACCAGCCATGACCTCTAAGCCTACCAGAGATTTGCTTTAATGATCACAGACTATTTATTTATGAGAATATATACTCTGTGTAGCTAACTTATAGCCCAGAGACTTGTCATGATGTTAAATCTAAAGAAGCTTTGTGTGGAGAGCTTCTTGAGATAATAACACCAAGACCAGTCTCTGGGCTAGCTAACTTTTACAAGCAGTATTTACAATTGGAACAAAATTTATGTTTATAAGAGACTTGCACTTATATTTCACCCCACTTACAGGAGAAAAGAAGTTGCCTTGGTCTTTCACTCATGGGACATCATCATCAAAGATAGACACAATTCACCTTAAGACTAACAATAACAGTGACACAATAAACAGCAAGATCTTTAAAAATCATATTGAAAAGTGATAAATATTGCTATTTGTTTACAGTGCAGTAAAGAAAGGCTTCTGTTGAAAAAAATTCCACATGGACTTGATGATTTTCATGGCTTCAATTGTTAATCCAACATGGTACATGTAACTTGTCTACTTCTACATCCCCACACAGTGTGTACAGCACTTCTATAACTGATTCTTTGCATTTAAAGTTGTCTCACCGTGTGTAAAAAAAACCATCCAGTCTCAAGAGACTGAATGGGTGGGTGACTATTTAGCTGTAATTGTTTCTTAAATTCTTGCAGTCAACCATTTTTTGTTAATTCTGAGCAGCAGCAAACCAATTTGATTGGCCATTTATGAGTGGCTATTGTTCACAACTACACAACATACACACAAAAAACAAAAACAAACAAAACAGAGTGAAACACCAATGCAAATTCATTTCTCCCGATAAAAGACAAATTGAACATTCAAACTAAATTCAATTATTTTTTGATAAGTCATAAGGATATTAAAATGCATAATATTAATAATTCTTACATGTAATTGTTAAAAAGATGATCTGTATATGTATATAGGTAGTTACTTTAGCCATGGATATCCATTTCATCACACTTTAGATCATCCCCAGGGTATCTGAGAGTATTGGCATCAAACTATATTCATATCCCATTTTCAAATACTTAACTAAACTTCTAACTTCAAATCTACATAGCAATATTAATAATACCATAAGGAGGGGGAATGGGGAGGGGGCATACTTTTTTAGTTTTCTAATATATGGACTATATACATTGCATAAAGCTGTGTCTACCTATATGTAAGTTATATAATTTCCACATTACAAGCTGTATTGTTGATTCTATCACAATTACACAAGTACCAATATGTAAGATTACATAATGTATATTCTGTACACAAGAAAACTATATGTACTGTAAGCACAAGGTCAGATACCCCATTTGTATAAATAACACATAATTAACAATTACATGTATATAATGTACTCACAGAAACATCACCATAGCAACAGGTCATATCTTTGATTCATGTTGTTTGAATAAGTTTATCAGAACACATGATCAGGTGTCATTCTAAATTCATCATTTATTTATATATTCATATTTCACCAGATGCTTATAAATTCATTTCTATATCCCTTGTTCAAACACACATGTAGAGTTTACATAACCATAGACACGCCAATGTCTATGATAAGACAGGACTGTCTCAGTGGAAATAACAAGGGCAACCAGTCCTCTTTTAATTCCCAATAAAAGGGTAAAAACACCAGATGCTACTATTTTAAGTAAAATTAAATCAAAACAGCCACTTGACTTACACCGTGACCTGGTCTAAAACTGGACACTTATATATGCCTGTCTCCCCAAAAAAAAATTCGGGGGGGGGGGGGGGGGGGAACGTAATTGTCATATTGTTACATGATGGTCTGATAGACATATGGTGTATGCACTGACTCTGAGGGTTGTTCTTTAATAGAGTTTCTGACACTGCAGAGAACATTTTTCTATATTCCTGATTACTGGTATTTTGGAATTTCTTATAGCCATGCTAGAATATTTAGTTGACAGCAATATATTCAAACGCAATGCAATATGTGCACACACGAATTATACATAGTATAAAACATAGTTGGAAGTTGTTTTCTTTGTTCCAAATTCTTGGTTAAATCAATCTCCTGTTTTAGATTATTATTAAATTTGACATCTCTATCTCAATCCAACTGTACATGTACCCCCAAAAATAGATTTAAATAGATATATGTATTTTAATCTAATTGGGGGGGGGGGGGGCATGGTTAGGTTGAGTGATATTTGAGTTTGTGAGAATTGTAAACACAGTCAATGAATTCATGAATAAGAACAAACCTCATATGTATGCTTACATTTCTTTGCTATAACGAAAATAATGAACTTGTCTTCCTTCATTTGTTACGTACGTATGTATGTATGTATGTATGTATGTATGTGTGTGTGTATGTATTGTATGTATGTGTGTGTGTGTGTGACATGTATGTATGTGTATGTATGTATGTATGTATGTATGTATGTATGTATGTATATATATATATATATATATATATATATATATATATATATATATATATATATATATATATATATATATATATATATATATATATATATATATATATATATATATATATATATATATATATATATATATAACATGCACAGGCCAAGGTTAACAAAAAAATATGGAATATATACTCTGGTCGTTCATGACTTACAACAACGAGTGTCTACCTCACTGGTTCTACTGTGTTCGAAATATGAGTCAAAACGTTCAAAATTGCCATTACTTTCCCCAATTTTTCTTTGATATTACTGGCGCTGGTATAATTATGTTATTCTCCAATATTTTTCTTGATTGAGCCACAAAATACTTGTGACCGAGGTTATCGACACAGAAATTAGGTTTATCATTGATAGCAAACGTAGTGTAGATGTGCTGGCAAATCAAAGAATTGCGTTGTTACATAACAACATTTGTTTACCAACACAAATCAATCATGTTTCGTGTACATGTTATGATGTGTACGCACATCTGTATCAGCTGTGCTGTGTATCGGTCGCGGTCAGCTAGTTGACCACAATTTGGTGAATACAGCATAGCAAGACAATGCATTCCTCACCGAATATAACAAACCTACCTGGTAACGATGCTGACCTTTATTTGGTCATCATATCATGTATTATCTGACGAGGACTGTCATCGTCACGATAAATACGGCCACCACGGCCCGCAGACGACCATTTCTGACGATCGGCTCACAAGAATCGAACAGTCGACATGCGATATGCAGTCGTCGCGTCGATCGGCGAAGCTGAGGTCAAATGGGAATGATGATTCAGTTAGATTATTTCTATCGCTGACGTTGTTTTTGGATTGTTGTGATACTCTGCAGACACAACAGTTTGTAAAATGCACCAAAACTGGACCCTTTGTCTACAAAACAAAATATTGTTCCACGACACTAGCATGCACTGCACTGTGTATCTGACCTGCCCAGCTTCAGCTCGTTCGCCTTACGACTCTACGAGTATTTGTTGTTCCACCTGGCTGGCTTCAGGCAGGCGCAGTAAAGAGCATCTTTGCGCCGTTGGGGGCGATAGATTCCATTCCGACACTGCACGGCTAGCGCTTTGCGTTTGTATCATGTATAGTACGCAGGCCTTTGACCACATTGTCTACATAACTTTTTAAAGACCAAAGCAGCAGCAAAAAAAAAGAAGAAAGAAAGAAAGAAAGAAAGAAGGAAAGAAAGAAAGAAAGAAAGAAAGAAAGAACCTGCATAAAACGTAAACTAAAAATAATAAGGAAATCTATGGCCAAATCAAAAAATAACTGGATCAAGCCGAATATAATTTATTGTAAGGCTAATATATATATATAAAATGTGTGTTACCTGCGATAACCCGACCGACCCTAGTTTAAGCCGCCGAAGATAAACCTTTTTTAAACATTTAAAACAAAAAGAAAAGATTTTTTGTCTTCTTGACCATCATGCACACCTGTTTTATATCTCCAGTAATGCCTGTACATATTTCATCAAACTATCACAGAGGGATCGATATTCAGATCGACATTTCACGGTTTGGTTTTGAGTCGAAGCAATAATTGTTCAAAAACAAAAACAAAAACAAAAACAAAAACAAGATAAAATAAAAATTAAGATAAAATCCCGACCTGCCTATCCTATTCTCTCAGCCCATATTATCGCAACCACACAATCTTTTCTTCCTAAGTTTCACATTTATCTTCCGGGATACCGGGACCATATTACGTTCTCAAAAAATTATTAACCGTTATCAATTTTCTTCCTATTGAAATCATTGCTACCGGAAGTAACTCGACAGAATTGGAGGACCTCGCTCCAATGAGTACAGATTCCGTAATGATATTATTCAGCATACATTATTCCTAGAAAAATATATAATACTAAAAGTAGAAAGATTATTGCATATCAAAGTTGTGCTTGACAGCATTTTTCTCAGCGACACAACCAAGAGTTCAAAAGTTTGGTGACAAATGAACCCTGCAGTGGGTATCAGAACATACATAAGCCAGTAGCCAACATATCAAATCAAATCATGACCGGCCTCGGGGATGAAAGCATGATAAAATTCAAGGTAGTGAGCCCTCATGCGATGACTTCTCGATTACGGCTTTAAGAATAGAATAGAATAGAATAGAATAGAATAGAATAGAATAGAATAGAATAGAATAGAATAGAATAGAATAGAATAGATAGAACACACAATTTCTAGACATCTTTCAATAGACATACACTCCATAGTATAATTATGTCATATTAGAAGCCACACAGTCATCTACATTTGTATAGTGCTAACTACTGTAAAATAGCATACACTAGATGGTTTATTAAAACAGACTTGTGACCTCAAGCAAAAATGGTCAAATTACTTCTCTCCGAAACTGGCGGAATAATGCCAACATTTTCCATAACTAGTGTACATATTGTTTGCTTACGAAAATTTGACTAATTTGTTTTTGTTTGTTCAGATTTAAAAGTAAAGAATTGCATCCGCTACTGGTGCTACGTCCCGAGAAACAGGTCACCTTTTCCAGTAAAATGTGGTATGACAACGACTTTGGGGTTGGAGGCTTTCGTAAATGTATACTAAAGTACATGTGATTGCAGTATTTTCGACAACACTAGTACTTTTGGTCGCGGTTAAGAGGTGTGTGCTCATAGGGGCGTGTAGTATTTCTTAGATTGTTGTTTCATTGTTTATGGGTTAAATATAACAATGTTTTGACTTGAATATATACCTTTTAGAAAGAACAGCATAGAGTGTATATCGTTACATTTGTAGTAGCAGGATTCGTGTGATATTTTCCTTATGGAAACAACAATTTAAGCAATCGTGTTCCTGTGTCTAGTCTGTGCTGAACCTCCCCGTCATGGTACGTATACGATTACAAAAAATGTACATAATTCATAGTATGCAGTTGCTCTCCCCCCCCCCCCACACACCCCTGCTCAGTACAGATGCAAAGTGATGATTACGTGGAAAAGCAGCACCAATTCTAATCATTAAAATGATTCCTTTGAACTTGAATTGACGTATCACCCCCGTATCACCATGCTAGTATCCGTGAGACACTCGATGATGCGACTAACCGTCAAAGAATGCGAATCAGTCCGAGGAATGTCGAATCAACCCGAGGAAGATCGAATCATGTGCGTGAAAGGTCAATAACCCACGTGGGAATCATTATAACATATATCATTATATGTCATGTCCAGCTGTACTATTGCCTTCATTAAAAAGAAGCGTTCATGACAGTGATGTTCGTTCAAGTTCACGTCTATCCCTACATGACGCATTTAACGGTAGACGATCATTATTTTAACAATATCGATTACCATTGTTCGGTCTTAATGAGATATTGCATTGCCATGCTGATGCTATCTGATCCCGTGTGTCAAATACTCAATGACAACTTTTTTGGACTATGGACATATTCAGACGAACCGACAATATGGATTCGTTCACTTTAATGTGAACAGATATGTCGTTTCGTTGTTGTTGATAACCTTGTTAGACTACAGAACAGATGTTGGTTTTGTTTTGTCGTTGTTGTCATCATTCTGTTGTTGTTGTTGTTGTTGTGGTAGTGGTTGTTGTTGTTGTTGTTGTTGTTGTTGTTGTTGATGTTGATAACCTTGTTGAACTATCAGAAGATTGTTTTGAGCATTGCTGTAGATCACTGCATACTATATATCCAATCGTTTTATATTTTCTCTGAGTCACTAGTCCCAGTACGAAGTTAGTTCGCTCTCGCAA
The DNA here is from genome assembly GCF_964340395.1 of Glandiceps talaboti. Lineage (NCBI taxonomy): Eukaryota > Metazoa > Hemichordata > Enteropneusta > Spengelidae > Glandiceps > Glandiceps talaboti. The sequence goes on along the minus strand of NC_135550.1, from coordinate 5,619,304 downwards.
AAACAAATAAGAGGGTGTTTTTTTTACCGTTGACGCAAAGTGTGTGTTAGTTTACGACAGTGTGTTTTCTAGAAATAAGCCACAGATGTACATTTTGAGTCCTAATGGGTAAACGTGAATACCACAAATAGCCATAGTTACATCGTCTAACTTTGGAAGTGTATTTATTAAAGAAACCATAGTTACATCACACCGTCTGATTTTCGAAATGTATGAAAGCAACTGTTACCATAGTTACATCGTCTGACTTTGGAAGTGTAACTATGGAAGAAAAATCAAAGCTGCACCGATTGACTCACAATACTGGTCCTTTGTGGATATATTCAACCAAGGGCATTCTATGCACATAATAAGTTTTACCAGGTTCTTCAAATGGGGCTTCAAAGCCAGCATTTGTACATTGTCGTCAGCCTTACCATGTATTTCCACAGACTAAAAAAATACCCTCTTCGGGTTATAGCGCCTCACGCTGGTTGGCAATGCTGTAAAGAGGACTGCGATTCATCGGGGCAAACCATGTATTTGTGGTGATTTGCATTGTATATATATACATCCGGGTTTTCATTGGGATAAATGTTCGTCTTCTTTTCACGCTCCACATACTATAGTTTGTTCTCATATACAGAAAACTCGGGTTTCAAGTTTGTTTGCGTCAAACTATTTTAAAAACAGACAATAAAGAATGATCTATAAGATCGCATAACATTTAGAGAATGTGATTCAGAATCTCTTAGATAAAATGAATGGCAATAAGCATTTATTGATAACTCAGGAAGACTTGTGGTATTTAGTCAGAACCAGACCTTCCGTCAGAGGCTGGATGGTCGACCTGGCAATGGGGAGAGAACGCTTGCCACGGTCCACCATCCAGCCTATCAGTTTGAGGCTATCGAAACCAAAACTGGTGTCATTAAAAAGGTCTGTACAATCTCTAAGCGTATTTTTTTTGTTAAAGACGATACAAAATGATTCACATACATAACAAAGCTAACAGGTTATTACATATAATCAGCAAATCCGAATCAACACAGTGTGATTGGGTTAGCTAATGTACGACGGTAGGTAACAGAATGTTTTCTTAACCGGCGAATTTAATGCTACCCAAAACGTTATGTCATTGTGTCATTTCAGATAATGTACCACTGTGTGTACGACTTCTTCGTGAGAACTCTCCCTTAGATATCACCATAATTTAGAAGTTCCAATACCAAAAAGAACAATTTCGAATAAAAAAAATAATTGTACCATTAAAACTTCTTTCTCCTTAAAGGGTCATGTTTCAATCGTGCCAGTGTTATCGTCACAAATATTTCACGGACTCATTCTTTTGTTCTGGACCAAGTTTTTCTATAACTCTATTAACCACATTTCACCCTTAGATTTTACTTCTAATCAGCATGGGCCTTTAGGTTAAAACGATCTGAAAACATTGCGAGGTTGTTCTATTAAAGTTTTTCTTCTGTTGGGGAAACAGTTATCAAGAGTCAAGCAGGTGTACAGCATATAAGCACGCTAGAGGCTATCCGTTGCATGACTTTTCAATCTGACGATCTCTTCCAACATAAGCAGGCCTGTCAAATATAACTGATGTAGCCACCCAACTATCCAACTTATAATTGAAGGCTTCAAAAATTCAAGATGAGAACAACAGTGATGACCACCAAAGTGAGCACTACTTGTGTGTGTGTGTGTGTGTGTGTGTGTGTGTGTGTGTGTGTGTGTGTGTGTGTGTGTGTGTGTGTGTGTGTGTGTGTGGTGTGGGGGGGGGGGGGGGTCGTCGAAGCCGTAAATTTCGTCGGCCACATAAACGTGTTCTACCGTACCGGTGCATACATACAGGAAAGCCGGGTTGAATGACTGTTCAGTGAACTGAATATTCGTTGACTCTGTGTAACGAACAGTTTGTATAACTCAAGGGGGGTAATAAAAAGGACATTCACTTTATTTGCAAAGGTAGCGGAAATGCCAACTTCCGTGTCACAGTGTAATGCACGTGTGAATTTGAAGGCGAAGGGTCCGTAGTACGGATACGAGTATACCTAGTGACTTTCATACAATATGCCACTCCTGGTTACTTTTTTTATTTAACATTTGATCACTCGGTGAAGGGAGAAATTGCCATTTCTCTTCGTAACAATTGCGGTTAGGCTTACAAGGCCTTGTACGTACTTTGTGGTTTCCAAACACTTCAGAAAGTAGCGAATTACTGAGCGACTGTGATGTATCCTTGACGCGGTCACATAGGCACCCCACGACCAAAAACAGGTGTTTAATGTGAACAGAGGGAAAATAAAGACCTGGGGAAAGCCAACATTCAAAATTGTTTCTCCACACAATGCATGGATTATTACATTGGTCTTCACGATATGAAGCGAAATGTAAATATTGTACACCTGTGGTTACGTGGACAGAACTTGTGACCTTTATCCCGCCCATTTACGTGTCTTTTTTTTGAAAAAAAAGAAAGAAAGAAGACAATATATACTTTACTCCGTAGTTTAATCTTGACGGATGTGTTGTAGATATTACCCCGGGAGATATTACTGACGGCCGGTAGGTCAAAGAACTCGTTGCTTTGTATCAACCGCGCAACATCATGTATGCCGCCTAACTGATGGCTATACTGATGTGTAAAGTGATATGCTGTGAGGCTGGCTAGTGCAGTGGTAGCCTCACCTGCGATCCAGTAAGATGCGGCAGGTCGAGGCACTCGACTCGTTGCACCACCACCAGCAACAGCAGCAGCAGTACATATGTTCACAGGAAATGTGTCACCTATCAGACAGTGAACATACCAGCAAAAGACAGACTACATGTATATATATATATATAGTATATAGTTGGCAAATCAATACATCCAGAATACAACGCATCGGTATGTACGTAAGGTTTGTTATCGTTTGTCGCTCAGTGTGGTATTAGCTGTCATACAGTATTTACAATTTCTTTTCTCTATTTTCCGACCTAGTTTGAAACACACGTCCATGTCGACTAGATTTAATCAAATATAACAATGTTACATACACCACCACCTGATTTGTGGTATTGCTGAAGACACTGCTATCGACCTTGATAATGATATTGACCTTATTACTAGTAGTTTAAAAGATATCATCAAATAATAGCAAATGTCAATGATACACTTGTGGCTTGTATCTCAGTTTATTCCCGGCGAAGTAATATAGGAATTCTGAACACATGTGTTCATGCAATTGTTTCTTCGCCGTGAATAATTAATTATAATAGTTTCTATATAACAATTCTGGTGAGGAAAATTCTGTTATTTTGAAGTATGTGTGTGTGTATGTGTGTGTGTGTGTGGGGGGGGGTTAAACCAAAACATAAAATTGTTCAATGTTAGCACTTCCTTTGTTGTTGAAGGTCGTTGCCTTCTCCTAAGATGCTTTTTAACCCTTACAATGTGCTACGCTTCAGAGTAACTGTTAGTGTAGACAGACATCAAATTCAAGGCATCCTCACTAAGTTCTTACTAAACAAAGTGCTATAGACAAGCAATGTCTTGCGACACTTCGTTTGGGTCACTATGTACAAGAGGCAACTTATTAATTAGGTCGAACCAGTTTATCAAATCGGCGTTTACATTATTATTCATACAAGCATTAATCACATGAGAAAGAGAAACAGACAGACAGACAGACAGACAGACATACATACATACATACATACATACATACATACATACATACATACAGACATACATACATACAGACAGACAGACAGACAGACACAGACACAGACACAGACAGACACATAAAGTACAAACACAGATACACATTTAAAGACTTGGATATTAACAGAAAAAGATAGACGCGCACGCACACACATACATTACATATATACATACATACATACATACATACATACATACATACATACATACCGTGTCATACGTACATACGTACGTACGTACATACATACATACATACATACATACATACATACATACATACACACGTACATACGTACGTACGTACATACATACATACGTACTATACGTACGTACGTACGTACATACATACATACATACATACATACATACATACATACATACATACATACATACATACATACATACATACATACATACATACATACATACATACACACACATTAACATAATAAGTACCTCTGCAAAATATCATTAAAACTGAAAAAAATTAATGGGAAAGAAACAAACAAAATGGTAAAGGTTTGAAAGGAGAAAAGAGACCGAGAAGTAACCAAGAAAGAGCAAGTACGTACATGTGCCATCAACGATGACGATTTTTTGTGTGGTCTACACTACGGAAGAAGATTCGTAGAAATATGCAGACTTCCCTACATATACTATAGTCTTCGATAATTTTACGCCTGTATATATAATTTATATACATTCAGCTGTATTGCCCATGTAGACGGTGCATTTACGCCGTTTCCCTGGTTTGGAAAATTCCAACCACAGTGCTATTTTCTACCCTGTGATACATAATATTACTTACTGCTGACTCCATGCAATTACATCATGACAGATGTAAACCTTTCCGATAATGTTCCACAAGCTAGTGACAAGAAAATTGCAGAACCATGTAATAAATTGAATTGTGTAATGATTTCTTTTTTTAAAATGCGCCTCCGCGAGTATGCCGGTTGTACACGCCCGGTGAAACGGTCTATCCGCCAGTTATATTTTTCTTGTTATGCATTACTCGATATCTCCTTTTTTCATTGACACTGTGACTACGCGTATTTTTGCAGCTTATGTGTTTCATGTGATATGGATAGTATTGTCTTCACACAAGCCATAAAATCTGTCGCACGCTACAATTTGCAATCGATCCGTTGAATTTAATTAAAGTAAATAAATGAAATAGGCAGACAAATAAACATCTAATTGCCATCAAAGTGATAACCAGTGAATAATTAACCCATTAACGGTAATTTTTATCACAAGAGACAAGCCGTTGGGTTATAGATACTACATTGTACTGATCCCATGAGTCGGAGGTGGGATGGGGGGGGGGGGGGTCTGCACGTAGCCTCTCAGCACGATTGCCAATGAAGTTTTGGCGGGGGGATCTATGTTTGGGATATTAGTAACTGTTCCCGTATATTTGCTAATACTGGACACTTGTATAGCAAGATCAAAAACTTCATCGATCGAACTTAACCTGTGGCAATATCAAACTCTACTACTTTGCATGCCTTTGGGTGTAGTTTCACTGTATAAGTGTGTTGTACTCGGTGAATGATCGACTTGTTTACGTCTTTAGTTTGATATGATGTTCTAAAATGTGTTTCTGTTTCTATTTTACATCGAATGTTGATATGGTTATATGGTGTTACTTTGATACAAGTGTTAAGACGTGATGTTTGTAACGGGAACTATGAGTGTACTGGCCGTGTAACCTTTATACCACAAAGTATAAGTACCACTGCACCGTGGGTATAGGCAGCGAAGTTGGCATCCTTCATCTCAATGTCAAATTTGTATACCATCATACGCTGTAAATAGCTTACCAATGATACAATGCCAAGATAATGACTTTGGTGTAAAAAGGCAAATAATTCCGATTGCACAAGGATTTGGTTAAAAACACACACTAGAGGCAGGGGCTTTATCATGTCGGCGACAGTTTTCTCTAATGTATGTTGCCATGATAACTATGTTGGCAATGACCTTTGTACAAATCGCGACTTGTGCGACTATGTGTGTTCAATACCCGGGGAGCAATGCCAAGGTTTTTTTTTCAATCATCCATGCTCGAAATATGCATAATGCAAGTATCTACAAAGTTTGCCTTCACTGGTACAGACAAACAAAACGACTTTGCCAAAGTTCATCACGCTGCATTCGAGACACCATTGCTATGGAAGTGGTATTCAACGTGTGGTGTTTGAACCAATATTTTATTGAAAATAATCAGAGGTGTTAAAGTTTATATATCATTAATAATGTAAACCAGTATCGTAAATCTAAAAATCAAAACAATGTCCTTGTCATATACACTGGCAACAATAAATTTCAATTTACCACTTATAATATTGTTCGATTTATTGGACATTCAACAATCATGTCGTGAAAAACCCTATATATGTACTGTGATGTTTTACAGTGTGCGATGTGGCACATGCACATTATACTCAATAGTGAATTTCGAATCGTGTAATTGACGCTCCACGATTTACATACATACATACATACATACATACATACATACATACATACATACATACATACGTACATACATACATACATATACGTACGTACGTACGTATATACATACATACATACATACATACATACATACATACATATATGTACACCCATGCATGCATGCATGCACACACCCACACGCACACACACACACACATATTATATACACACATACATACATACATACATACATACATACATACATACATACATACATACATACATACATACATACATACATACATACATACATACATACATACATACATACATACATACATACATACATAACAACGACGACCAGGGGAACCCCCCCCCCCTCCGTACCCTCAATTTGTTCGTGCCCCCGCCCCAATTTTATCCTGACCCCCCCCCCCCCCCGGCCGTAAATTGGATAATTCTTCTCAGTCCCTAAGACTTTGTCATCACAATCAATCCCAGTCTCTTAGACAACCGCCAAAGCAATCACTAAAAGCAAAACTTCAATGATGATAAGCAGGGGAAGACCGAACCTGTTGTATTAACATTACGAAATATATCATTCACTCTGTATTTAAGGGGTCGGTGTCTGTGCATGAAGATGCATGGTGGAAAATGAGATGTTATCTACCAAAAGACAGCTAATCGGCGCCAGGTAAAATGCAAATGAGAGACGAAAACGGTATAATTGCCATCAGTTCATAAGTGGATAGGAAGCATTAGGTTATTCTTTTCTCCGCCGTTTTTAGCTTCTCTGGGTCACGATCTAATTACTATATGTGGGAAACATATTTACGTCATTTTGTGTTGTTCAAAGTCACCAAGCTATGGCGTTTGCGGTGTTCTCCCGGCATCCTTCTCCTTGTAGGTTACCTGGTTAGCATGACATGTGTCGGTACGGCCGTCAATGATTTTAATCATATTACATTAGCGGAAGAGCGTTTGTGTTGAATAGGATTTAACCGCCAAATGCGTGTTCCCAAGAAAGAACTTTATTTACCTTGGATATACAACGAGCTGAAGAATGTTTGATGTACAATATGGGTATTACACACATATGTCGGCAACTTGCCTGCCCCCAACAGAGCATCCCGGATGACCAGCGTCCGTACACCGTGGTGATATCTGACATAAAGTAAATTCATAGCACACTTCCCCTTGTTTGATGCTGAAAAATTAAAGAAAAGAAAGATGCGCGGCCTTGTTAGCAAACTTGTCAGTTTGCGCCATTGACACTATGTTGAATCTATTTAAAATTGAATGGGTAAAAAACGGACCAGCTTTTAGAGGAGAAATGGAAATTAACAGCATGAAAAACCTTCCCTTGAAAAGAGCAAAAACAGCTTGTGAAAGCAGTCCAAACAAGTATAGTCCGATTGCGTCCCCAAGTGAGAAACTCTCCCGGCAGTTCATTCATTGGGGTGTGCGCATAACAAAAGGAGAACGGGCGTGTTACTACGAATGCCAGGTTCGCCGCTGGGCGTTTGGCTTGCAGATATACAACTACGGCCCAAGTATCATAGAGAACGCATACGGTATACATTAAACAAAGTGGCTGGTAAACATGTAAATAATCATGGCACTAATAAATATACGCATTTCGTTCACATCCAATACAGTGTCGTATATCGTGGTACATGTATTAGGTTAGTATTAGTCTTTTAAGTGTACGCTACTCGGTTTTCTGACCACCAAGATCGACATATAGAGTGAGGTACTGACCACAGCATTAAGGTGAGTCTGAAAGAATGCGGGGTTACTGATGACCTAGCTATCATAAGAGGTTATCAATTTCGGTTACTGTAATCTCTCGTCTCCTGATCTAATTGATATAATGAGGGATCTGAATGGATGCCGACAAGAAACGTTAGCTGGTTGACAGCTAAATGTTTTTGAGGATACCTATGGTGCGTTCAACCGTGTGGAAGCTGGTATATGGCAGACTTTGATATAGCAGTAAAACATTGAAAGCCTGCCATCCGATCAAACCCGATACCGTTATGGAAAACCAAACCGCACCCTTGCAATTGCAGCCTTCCGTGTCCCCTTGGGTATACATGTATTAATACGTACGAAGACGGAGATTTCACAAAAATATCATCATTTTTGGGAGTTTATATTTTTTTAGCCAAGATGCACACAGACAAAAAAAGCCCGATGTGCGGTATGGTTGGTATGTCATGTGCTAAACAGTGAGGAATTTCTTGAGCGTCCGCTAGCTTTCTCACGTGCGGAGTATTGTAAATTGAGAATGGTCATAAGACGTATGTCTGACATACAGCTATCCAATTAGACACGGCAGGTCGTATTATCTGAGTTGTTCACGTCTTTCAAGTCGTGATTTTATGGGATTATCGTCTCTCTCTCTTTCGTGTTGTACAACTGACCGAATTTACAGAAGCTGTCAAAACTTTCAATAAAACAACAGAACTTTCACCACTGCCAGTGTTTTGATAGTAGTGGCTAAGTTAAAGAAACAACCGTCATGGGCGAGTGGCCGGCTTTCAGCGGCTAAGTCGCAAACGCCTGTTCTGACAGAAAGAGAAATAGGTTGGAAATTCTCAAGGACTGTGTATTGGTTCTTTTCCCCCTCTATCAAAACTTGAGACAGGCCAGTTGCCTCCATTTATTATCGACCAAGGTCGGGTTTTTGTATTGGAATCTGTTCAAATTTGTTTTCTTGGCATTCCGACCCATGGTCAACCCATCATTTCTGTAAACCTCTGCCACGGGAAAAAACGAGTGTTTGACATTTGCAGCCTATTCTTATACAAATGCTGACAATGCGGAGAGGGTTGGCGGAAATCCGAAGATAATATACTGACAGACATCCGTTTGCCACTTTAAATCGATATACTGTACCTATCTCTTTTTCACCCCGTACTTGTTAATGAGAACATTGACGGTATGCGATACCGGTTGACTTTAATTTCCTATGGCATTCACAACCCAGGAGTTATAATCAAGGGTAGCAATAAAAAAAAACACCACAAAATGGGTGACCAAATTGTTCATTAAGGGTACTTCCTTCTATGTCGCCCATTTATTTTTTTTAGATGAGTATATACTATACGTGTGGTATCACAACGATGGGCTTCGGAACAGGATGTGGTATAACACGGTTACCGAAGTCGCCCGATGATGATATTGAGCATTAATGTCGGTTGCAGGTGAACTGTGTCCACTTACAAATCCTCATCCAATGTGATCATGAACCAAAAGCACTAAATTCTCCACTGGGACACCTGAATTTAAGAATTCGTTTAGGGACAGTCAGTCATGCACAATACACAAAGGAGTGCTTGTTGTAGGCTAAATGTTTTCAGTTTTAGACTACCTAATTATGTAAAGTGTGCCTTTTCTGCGACGTAAAAAAGAGAGCGAGTTCATTCAATAATTGTTACCTTGCCACAAAGTGTGCCGCACATTTCACAAACTCAGTGACAGGAAACAGGACGGGACATACACAGCACATGCGGTTCTCGACCTAACATGTAACTCACTCAGGAAAAAAATGTTGTGTATAGTTCAGTGAGTGGCCTTCAGTTCAGAATGCGTCTTAGAATGGCGGTAACTTCTGAAAACATCCATTCTTCGCAACCTTAATTAGGGTGAATGATGTTTACATGGGTAGTTAATTCCCAATGAAAATTGACTTTAAACTGTCTTAAACGTTGTAATGGTTCGTAGAACCTTTTCAATATCGCCACTTTTCAAGTCGCTAATATGCGGACCACCACGCTGCTGGGCTGTGACGATACCATGGTCTTGATGGATTGGAAAGAGGGGAGCACGTTCACAACTCGTTAACAGGGAATGCAATTAGTACCTCTATGAGACGTAAACTATCGGTATACGTATATAGTATCCAACTGTTTTGTGTGGGTAATCGCGAAAGACTTCTGTCTGTCGCTGTAACTAGTGTATTAAGTTATTTCTGCCTGCCAACCACTCAGCTTTAGCACAACTTTACGGAGAACCATTAAATCCATCTATTAAAAACGTTGCGAGACTTATCAAGATATCTTCAACCTGGCGAATAAATAGATAGGGTAAACATATACAATAGCTACCAATGGTGGCCGTGATGTATTGCAAAGATATGGTAGGAGGTATGAATATACCATACATGCGTACACATGTACTATGGTACTTTTCCTAAAGGGCATTTGAATTGATAGTCTCGACTCTTGGAAAAGTCGATTAAGTGTTATAAAGAAAAAATGGTGCGAATAGTACAATTGATTGTGTATGTTTTGTTTTTGCTCTTGTTCTTTGCACTTGAACGTTAGTTACTAAAATGAACCAGTCGTCTTTTAAAAGTTTGTGTTCCTAAGCAGCCTTCGCCACCCCCTTCTCACTTAGCTTAAGTGATGGAATGCAATTTTAGTTCTCAGGGGACAGTCTCTCTCTCTCTCTCTCTCTCTCTCTCTCTCTCTCTCTCTCTCTCTCTCTCTCTCTCTCTCTCTCTCTCACTCTCACGCGATAGGGGGATCTACCGGCCATTATCCGTTCAAGTGCATTCATTGGTGCGTTAATAATTTCCACTTATAATAGAACGCATAGCAATGATTAGTAGCTATGTACGCATTGGTTAAAGGAATTAAGCGGCGGTCATCTCACTTTCTCACTCAAGTTCGTCGGCGACTTTTTTCTCTTAATTGAAACGTTCCCACAGCTGCGTGCTAAAAGGAAAGTCACGCAGCAGTGGTAGCACGGACCAATAGGCACTCACCAGTTCGTCATCGCCAACCAATCATCACGTTTTCGGACAAGGGGGAGGGAACTTTGGCCTTTGTTTGGTCATCCTCCCATGTAAATGAATGTCCAATTACAAAGAAACGGTATACAAATAATTGCATACTCGTCAAGTCGGCTCTAACCACTACGATATCCCCGTGTGACGTATACATGCGTATTTCCCGTAGTAGTCATCTGTGTGACAAACTACAAGTTTGATGCATTCTTCAAAAGACTTGACGACTTACACTTTGTATTTTCTCAGAGGAAGCCCAACATCTGGTCGACCAATGTCCATAGATGTAGTAACTCATCATCTTTAGCAGTACCTGCCGACGATGAATACGATGTTTTGGTGGACGTCTTCTCCGTCCAGCAGGATTGCTGTAGGTTTGATTGTAGTGTGCCTATTTGGGGTGTTACACCATACTTCATACAGTAAAGTACTGCCTATAGGAAGGCTGCATAAAAAGGTAACACATTATTGTTAAATCATGATCATTTAAAAATGTTATTTTCATTTGTTTTACCATGTATGTATATACATATGAGTCTAACAGGTGATCGCAGCTTCGATAAAATAATTGAGAATCTCGGCACCCACATCTCCACATTTTTTCCGCCCAGGAATCACCTTATAGAAAGACCTGCTATTGTTTACATATGCAAAGGAAGGAAACCCCACCATCTTAGTACTCAATTTTAAAACACGTCGCAATGATGAAGAGACTTTCAAGTATGAGAAAACGTCTTTAAGCTGAAGTTTACACGAATCACAATCGTCGTTGTATAAATGGGCCTCTTGTACATCGTCTCTACCCATATTTGCTCGGTAAACGATATGTTTGTTAGCACGCTCTTCCATGATCCCCGAAAATGATGGCACCTTTACCGATAACATCGATCAAAGTTAGACCGTGGACAGAAAGAAAGGGTATGACGTATGTATATGGGAATCTAACTAATGAGGAGAATAACGGGTTCTTAAGTTTTATACATTCTTTTCTCATCGTGTAATGTGCCTGCCGGTTGATCAAAACACATCATGTATTTTCAGTTGTGCTATATCTTTTACATGCAAAGGTTGGATGTATGTACCTCATGCAATTGTTCTATTAAGCGACACTTCAATTCGAGTACATCTTTTTTAACGTAACACGGCAACAGGGGCTTGCGGCGAACTTACACAAGACAGTCGGAATTGCAAATTTATCATGCTCGATTAAACCGACTTACAAGAAAATAAAGCCAAGTGTTTTCGATTAGAAAAAAAATCTTTTCATTGAAGATTGTATTGCGGCCGCTAAAAGTCAAAATGTTTGTATATTTGTTGGTAACTCCAAAGGGAAACCGACTCTGATCTCAAGGAGGGGTCAATACCTTTCAAAGCAAGTCAAAGAGTTTCTTAGCAGCGCCGGAGAGAATATATACCGACGCAGGAACTAAAGCTTATGATATCGATGTCGGCAGCTGTTCTTTACCAACCCATAGCAAAGCTAGGATTCCCAGTACAAGTTTACGTTATCCACGTTGATTTCATCAACTTTGTCGGCACTCCGTTGCACTGCGACCTCAACTGCATTCGTCATTTTCGTGTAAACGTAACACCAAGGGCATCTAATACTATGGATAAATCCTTTACGTCGGCAAGGGCTTCTATGTTATACCAGGCGTGGAGAAAGGGGATTTTCCGAATGATTTGTTTCACTTTAGTGGCTTGGCTTCATTGTTAATAACATAAATTGTACTACAGGTTTACTATTTCCAATATCAACTAACCGCGTTAAACATCATTAAAGGCAAGAAAAGATCACTGTCTCCCGAAATATGCAGGAACTATTCCAGGCTTATCAACTGCCCTCCATGTAATGCAATGTTTACATATACTTTCGTAAATACATATGCTGTACTTCACCGACCCTGGCAAAAAAAATACACGCGCCAGGCGGAACTTCTAACGTCGGCGACTTCATAAGTACTATTAGCCGCGTGCACAGTCAGATTTTTGCATCAATACCACATCTCGTAGGTATATCAATTTTACAAACTATGACGGTTATGTCAAGCTGGAGATATCTCATCTTGTAACCGTGCGATTTCCCTGAACAATTGGATGCGTCGAAGATGATCGTCGGCGATCTTCAAAGGAAGATGGCCTCATTAATAATCGGATAAAGAAACCGCAGGAGAATCAATACTTTGTAATTGAGATCTTGTCTCCTTTATTTGTTTCACAGAATTTCTCGTTCACAGGTCAGTAAGAAATCACATTTCACAAGTCTGGTAGCAACGATGGCAAGTACTTATTAAATAAACCATCCACGCGAACTGTGAACACGCATTGACACATGCACCCATTACAGTAATCTTGTGATGTCAATAACAACTTTAATGCTAAGAGTTCCTTTGCTTGTTGTCAAGGAAAAGGGGATATAGGTACATCAGAAAAAAACAAAATATCTCACTAATTAAACTTTGGAATCCCTTTTAGATAACCGACGCATTACGGTGACTGTGTTAATGCGAGTTTCCGGTTTTTTAGGCGTCAGTAGATTGCACACTACCATACACCGTGCTGTCGGATGTCGCTTCTTGATCAGACGGGACAATACAGTATTCCACCTTGTTCCACTGACTCGTAATATGTGTTCACAGTCCCTCTATCGTGATAGAGAGACGACTGATGTGTTATTTGCTTCCCGAGTATTTGACACTCAAACCATTTTAAACTTATAGTCATTATTAATTACCCATAGACCCTCCACCAGGGTCTATGGATTATCCTATGAAGGTATATATGTCTCCCCTTATACCTCCATTGTTATCATTTCAGCTTGTAATCTCGTTGAAAACACTTAGATAATTATGTGTCTCGCTCGTTAGTTAAACATGAAAACAATGGTAAAACTGGAGAGATAACCCCATTTTTCATTGAACATGGAATCCCTTGAAAATATAGTAACCGACATCTTGACAGACATTACATATTTATATTAGTAATACATTGACAATTATTGAATTATTAATGTAAATTTGCCAATCTGTGATTACAGCAGTGTGTGTATTTCAATATTTGTATTGTCTCCCCTGGCCGGTTAATTTCGTTGAAATGTGCAAATCTATTAATTGCGAATACGCCTATAGCTAGGTATACATGCTATGTCTTCAATAATTTACATATGAAATTGATCACACATTGAATTTTCTCTATTGTATATTATATTTCTTAGAATCATCGCCACACTAACACTTCTCTCCCATCTTAAAAGTGAACATTGAATAGTAACAGATTATCTTGACCTGTTTTTTTATTTAAAAAAAAAAGATTACGTAGTTTTGGTCTGTCATTTCACCTATTGTTTTCAATAGTTTGCTATAGACATTCACCCAACCATGAATTTGGTTCATTCACCTGTATCGTCTGCTTCAGTACTCCCCCAATCGTCTGATAAATGTTCAACAATTCGCCATTGAAAAAAATCGTGACTAAAAAAAGGTTAAAGACATGTACTATAATTCTAATTAGATATATCCATCTAACATATTTTCTGACGTTTACATACACAATAATTTGTCGCTGCCTTCTGTCCCTGTTCCGATTTTTAATGTAGAATTCCTGCCTTTTGTTCGAAATTCCATCTTAATGTCAACAGAAACAATTGTCTGCATTTCCGAAATGACAACAGTACAGAGCCAGTGAAAAAGTCAAATCTTAATAAAAACCCATCGATTGAAGCTTTTGGTATCGTTTTAGAGGGAAACATCCGTGTGATTCCTTTATTTTAATTCTATGCAAGCTTTCAAAAAAAAATACCAGGAAAGTCACTTCGGGAATTACGCACATATTTTATTCAAATTTTGGCATATCAATGGCAGACCTGATTCCCACCCGCCAACACTTGTCGGCATCGATGTCGTCTGCAAGTCTCAAAACGGCGGCAAGTGTTGTGATGCCGCGTTGCCATTCGCACCTAATAAACACCTGGCGGGCAAAAACAATATTGATGGAATTTCAATCTACGGTAGAATGCGGTTGTCAAAAACATCTCTCACTTAACGGGTAACCCCTAACGTTTTCTCTTTCTTCCTTAACAAAATATTTTCTTCTTATTTCAACAGCTTTCACACGGGAGTCGAAATACCAGGAACGAAGAGGAGCCATCACAAACTAGTGATTGGGTCGTCGACAATGTCTCCTCTGTTAGACAATTTACTGGTGACAGAACATTGAGTAAGAAACACTTTATTGAAAAAAAATCATTTAGGGAAGGGAACCCAAGGACTCGAAATGTTACAGACGTGTTTTCTCCCCAAATTACAAGAGTCAAAAGGAACTCCGATTTACAAGAGCGGGGAGAGCAAAATAAAAACAAAAGGGGGAAAATAGAATCTCCGCATAGACACAATCATCAAAAACCACGAAATAAAAGGAGGAGGAGGGGAAGGAGGCGGAATCGGAACAAAGAAAGGAAAAGGGAACGTACCAGAGGCAATCGGAAGGAACAGAGTAATAAAAAGTCAGAAGAGATTGAGGAAACGACTGAAATTTCAAAAAATCCTCAAAGCAGGACTAGTGTCCTTGATAGCGAGTTTCATGACGACCCTGTTGATGTGTACTGGGGTCAGGATGAGGGTGAGGAAAACGATGACGATTATTATACCTATGATTATTTCAAAGAAGGGAACAGGCTTGGATCGAGCAAAAAACAACGCAGGAAAGGTCTGAGGAAAATATCAGAAAATGATTCAGGGCCACGGGATTATGCCAAATTGTTTCAAGGCAGTGACTTTGGGGAGATGGGGTCGCCAGATCTCACGAGACAAAATCTAAACATCGAAGTAGCCATTGAGATTTTGCATGAAACGTATCCGTCGGATGAATTCAATGAAGACAGCAAGAATGGACCGAACGACTTTCCTGTCGGGAAATTCTCCGATGAAGATGATGAACAAGGCAGGGTGAATCAAGGTGTTTCTATAGAAACGGGGACAGTGGGCACTGTGGATGATCTTGGCGAAGGGAACAAAGATGGGGACGAGGAGGAGGAGAAGGAGATTGATATTGTGGAAGGCAGAGATGATAGACGTGATGATAACACAGGGCATGAGGACACATTACCGGAGCCTACCGACCACTTTGACTCGTCTGAATACGAATTTCCACATAGTGACGCCGAAAAGGGTAAGTTGTTAAAAGTTCTATAGACGCCGACAATCGGTGAAACATTCCAGGGCAAAATTACGCAGATGGGAATTTGAATTTGTCCCTTTTCAAATGTTAAGGAAGGGAGAAATCTTGTTTGTTACAAACCGCCGTCAAGCATGACGGTGTGTGTTAAAGGAAAGCGTCATTTACACCTGAGTCTTAGAAAGTAACCGCAAACGACACTTTTCATTACAAGGGTGTCTAGGAAATCAGATTAGTTCACAAGTCAAGCAAGCAGCCAATACCATTGTCTAATTGACACCTTCGATAATTATTTTGCTTCAATAGAACTAATGCTATTATCTCTCGCCTCTCATCACATTTTGCCTCCGTAGATGACATAACAGAGGTGTCGCCGCACAGTGTTGATGAACAGGGAGGTACGGGCCAGTGGGGTGAATGGGGCGCATGTAGTGTTACTTGTGGAGGCGGTACCAAGCGTCGATTAAGAAGCTGTGGGAACTCGTGTACATCAACGGAAGCCCAAAACTGTCAATTACACACCTGTCCAGGTAACCACTATCCTATTATTCAAATTAACGTTCTACTTGTTGAAAACGAATCACAGTAGATAATTATGTATTGATAGGATGACATATTGTTTAATTCAATTAAGTACACCATGAATTTAATAACTGGGTTATAATAGATCCATGTTTACACTGATTAAATTCGATCCTTTTGGGCTTTCAGCTGCATTCCATGGGTCATAAAGTTTCAGACTCGGACCAAGATTCTGGTAATCAAATACGAACTTATGATAGAATATAATACTGAATATCGGGAGGGGGGGGGGGTACTTCGAATTACGCAATTCATAAAATATTGAAAGGCCACTCCAATAACATGCATATAAAGCAAACATACTACCGGTAAGTTGAAAGTGAAAAAAAGTACTCTAAAGGTAATATCTAATCCCGAATATTTCTATGGACGTGACTCAAATGAGTATGTGTTCATCTAAGAATTGTACATATTTTCTTATTTATGGAAAAGCATTTAGAGCCATGTGGGTTATTTTAATACTTGCATTTCAAAATGTCTTCAGTCATTAACATTCTTGAAAAAAACTCCACTTTTACATAAAACTATACTGTATAGTATTTGGGCCTGTACTGAAACGGAAATTGGCGAATTCTTTTGTAATGAAAACATCGCTGAAATGTAATTATGTCAGTATCATTTCTAGAGAGCACACAAATCGTAATTAAAATGACAGGCAGACGGACAGTCGGGCAGACAGACAGACAGACAGACAGACAGACAGACAGAGACACATTAACGAATACCATGATTGTATGGTATGGTATGGTATGAAAATGTCGAATCTTTGAAAATATACATTTTAGAACGATAGCTTGACACGTTTACTCATAAAATAAGTGAATCTACGTGCCTGTATTAAAATTCATCCAACATATTGTATTTCGCCTGTAGATGCTTCGACAAATACAGATGACACAACAGGTGATAGCAATGGAGGACTGGTTGGAATTCTCACTCAAGTTGCTGATTTGACAGAAGTGATAGGTAAGACAACCCAAAATATCTGAATGTTCTGCTAAAGACGTCGTAACATCAACATGTGACAAAAAGATCCTGTGCAACCTACGATTTTTGTGTGAAGACCAAACGAAAGGAATGGGCAGAATTTATGGTGGAGTGAGGTGGAGTCAATATATTAAGGCATACACAAACACATTCTCTGACAGTCATCCGCATAATGATAATTTACTATAGGTGTAATAAGATCATATTGCGGCGAAGCTGCAAGAAATGTTGCAAATCGTGTTACTTGGTGAATGACTGCTTCTGGGGTTACTAGTAAATTTGGTTTTAATCATGACCAAAATATTTCGTGACCCCCCTTTCAGACCACCAGAATCTTCAAGCCCCCCCCCCCCCCATACCAACATGTTTTCGTGACCGGCATTTTCTCCTCACCCCCCCCCCCCCCCGCCGTAAATTCTGCTCGTTCCCTAAACTTTGTTCTAGACGATTGATCCCGAAGCTTACGGCCAGTTAAAAGTTAAAGATATATCACAAATATAACAAATCTGAAGAAGAAAAAACGTACAAAATAGTAGGCGGTTTTTGTAACAATTTTAAATTCATATATTTAGTTCAATTAACTAAACAAAACAAACAATAACGAAACACAAACTATTTAAGTGTTAAGTTTGCCTTGTATTTTATTCACTCTAAATCCGTACTTGCAGGACTGGCATGCATTCCAACCTTGTAATGTCACAAGCACTGAACTAGCATACCAGGCCGATATACTACAAGCATTGAACTGTCAAGAAATCTCTCTAAATTAGTTTGTTTGCTTTGTCAGAAAATACAAATAAGTTAACAAGAAGGAGGCCATAGTTTCGTTCAACTTCATCCCACTCGGGAAAAAAACAAATTCCAGTAGTAAGGTATACAAGGTTATCGTGTTCCCCATTAGAAATGTGACCTGGGTATCCCCTTCCATAACATCCCAACTGACAAAATCCCTTTAAAAGCTACGGATAATCACTCGCCAATTTCTTCATGTCTGTCAACGTTAGCTTCACTCGTGTCTCTCTTTTGTTGCAGAACATGACAGCTGTGAAGCCTGGATGAAATGCCGAAGTGAGCGCCTCCTCGCCTACCTATCGAAGTTGCAGGAATTACCAAGCTGCCCGTGTTTCTATCCGACAAATATTCCTTACAACGATAGTATTTGGGATCATCAGAAACAGAAGCTATTCCGATGGATGGATGCGAGTGATGATAGAGAGAGACTCGACATATACAGACCGACAGCTCGTTACTGTATTAGGTCAAGGCTTCCCACATACAGCACGAGCCTGGCGGCGCAACATTGTTGCTATGACGATGAGATGAGACTCATTACACGGGGGGCCGGAGCTGGCACTCCTAATCTTATCAGTACAGAAGTGTCACATGAACTTCATTATAAAATTGATATTATGCCATGGATCAATTGCAAAGGTGACTGGACTCGGTATAATCAAATTAGGCAACCCAACAATTTGCGGGGATGCACTGAAGTCCCGGACACAGACGAGTTTATCAGACAGTACAGAGACGCAAAGAATTACTGATTATCCTCATATCATACAATGAAAAACAAACAATCATTTTAAAGAAATTTATATATTGTTCTTCGCTTCAGAACAGACAGACAGACAGACAGACAGACAGACAGACAGACAGACACACAGACACACAGACAGACACACATGTGTACACGCACACACACGTACGTACACACACTTACATGATGTGAGTTTGGGTGACTCAGTTTCAAAATTGCAGTAAGATCTATAACAATATAGTTTTAATTTGCAACACCAATCTTTTTCAGACTACACGTTATAATATGAAAGTCAGTTGACTTGAAACTGTCTCTTTTCGTTGTCTGGTGCATAGACAAGTAAGAAAATTGCATGTCTGGCGTTACTAAAGTCTTACCAACCTTTCCACATGTTCTTTGTGTGGGTTGACATGATCTTAGCAGATCGTCAACAAATCATAGACATTGTAACAATGTGTCCTTTTTAGGCATGTCAATTGATTAAATTGTAACAATTGAATTATGATGAATCAATTTCTGTCGTGCCAGACGATAAATGTAAAGAATCGTGATATAGCTTTGTCACAGAGAAAAAATTGTTGAGCCAGACATTAAAATGTAGCAATGCTTGTTAGATGTGTCAAGCCAGACGACAAACTGTTTCAACTTAACTGGGTTCCACTGTTTTTATATACAATGGACAGAATACTACATTTAAGGTGGCCATTGATGTCTAAGTTTTAGACCAATGTACATAATATTGAGAAGTAACAATTTTTTGTCAAACTGCTGCAAGATAATTTCAAAGTTGATTCTTCGACCCAAATCTGTAAATACAATATGACATCGGTCGAGAAGGTTCACGTTGTCTTAATTCGTATTGAATCCTGTTTGACCTTTCTTTGAGATCTAAGATCAAGACACATTAAAATGAAACCTAATGCTAAGTTCTAAATGGGACTGGGAATACAGATTTTACTCACAAGCTAATCCCTCCTCGACATCGATGGATACTTTGCTTTCCTAGGTACAGCTGTTGGAATTTCCTGGAATTGTCGGGAGAGTACAGCGCGTCATTTTGCATGCTATGTAACATCAGTATACCAAAGTGGCCAAACCCGAAATAATTTAATAGAAGTTGATTATGTCATTACACGTATCATATATTGTAAAGGCTATTGTATTGAAGAGCTCAGTCATTGCTTTTTGAAGCCGAAAAACATTTTTGAAGGAATGGTACCAAGAACTTTTTGGACGCCTTTTTGATTTTCAAAGAGATGATAATTTTATGATATTGTTTGAAATGCAATGAAAGTACGATACTAGCGACTCGCCCGAGACAAAAGTTAACCATAGTGACTTGTCTGAAACGAACTTGCATATGGCATTTCAATTTTTTTTTCGTTTTCTATATATATCACATATGTGATATGGCAGACCACTTGTCACGAATACGCGAACGGATGCTATAAGCAGTCCTATGAACGGAAGATTTTCACGAACCAAAACAAGGATAACAGTTTGAAGGGTGAAACCGGTGAAAAAAATGTTACTAAGAGTTAAAACGATATCTCATTCTACAGGGCTTTTTACTGTTGTCTGTTTACAGACAGGGAATGATAACCTTTCTAAAGGGACGTTTTCCTACGTGCGACACAGAGCTTAGTAAAGATCATTCTCGTCTGTAAAAAGGCTTCGTTTGAAGCTGTTCATTTGTTTGCGAATCTTATCCCCCCACTTCAGTTTATTCACAGACGTGCTATGGTTTATCCAATGATAACGGGCGGTGTCTCTTGATCATGAACACTTGACGACTCGAGGTGACAAACCTATGTGTACAGCGCCCTCATACTGACTCGAACACATCAGTCTCGCAAGTTTTGATTTGACAAAAATTAACAAAATTATTTCTGATTTCATTCCTGAATGGTAAATTCGCAGAAACGTATCCTTTTAACAAAAAGAACGCCTGTCAAATTATTGGTTCAAATGAGTCGAAAGGTACAGAAATGTTTATTTAGTAATGATGTTTGCATATTCTTCTACATACACGTTTGCCTGAGGGTTCATTTTTATGTTCACTTGAAAACTGGATCACTATTTTAAGATAAATTTCTCTACAACAATACAGGTAATGTCCAAGATATTCTCTGGTACAACATTTACTCAGGGTGGTTATTTATAAAAACAACCAAAATTAATATATTCTAGATTAATATACCCATTGATATGTACATGTAATGGTATGTCTTTTAGCATCATTACTATAGGTGATCACATTGTCATCTATACCTCTATCTGTTCATCAATCTAATGTATTTATTTCATTTGAAAGTGTCATTCAAGTGGCACAATCTGTAACAGAAGGCCCATTTGCGGTTTTCAGTTCAAGTGTACGATGCATGCATGCATGCATACATACATACATACATACATACATACATACATACATACATACATACATACATACATACACACACACATACATACATACATACATACATACATACATACATACACGCACACATGCATGCACACACACATGCACATATATACACATACACACACACATGCACGTATGCATGCATGCATACACATACAGCACGATAGTGGTGATTGCCATTAAATATATATAACAATATAATTGTTGGTATCCCCTCTCCTTTCCCTCCATTTTTACATAATGTCATAATACCTGACTACACAGTGATAGCTCTACCATTTGGTAGACATACTTTAAGGTGTTGGAATCATATACAGATTTCCCTATATCGACCAAAGTAACCACCATAAACCATAAAGTCACAGACTGTGTCCCTTTTAACAAGATTCAAAAGTTCTTACTTCATGTATGATTCACACCATTTCCCTTAAACTTTCTTTTCATCTACTTTCATGTACAAGAAACCTTTCACAAAAAGTCTGCTTCTCAAAGTCACAGTTGTCAATAATTTGTGAAAAAACTTCACAAGGAAAGCGCTAGTTTTTATTTTTATTTTCTGCAGTCCTTCAACTTGAGCCCCTGTGCACTGTAATGTGAACATTTGTGTCTCATTTTGAAGAGAGAAAATTTATAATTATGTAAGTTAAAAGATTGACTTTAGAAGGAACGAATGTCTGAAGTTCTGAAGTTGTTGTATATACCCAATATCTATTGTGATTACCCTTTTTAAAGTCATTCATTAAATGAATATTTGTGAATGTTGACAAAAATTGTGTCTTTCATGTCTCACCTTATTTCATTAGATACAACCTGTCAAAAAATACCAATGTGTTTGCTTGAATCATAGACAGTGGGCTATGATACTGTCTATGCTTGAATCATAGACAGTGGGCTATGATACTGTCTATGCTTGAATCATAGACAGTGGGCTATGATACTGTCTATGCTTGAATCATAGACAGTGGGCTATGATACTGTCTATGCTTGAATCATAGACAGTGGGCTATGATACTGTCTATGCTTGAATCATAGACAGTGGGCTATGATACTGTCTATGCTTGAATCATAGACAGTGGGCTATGATACTGTCTATGCTTGAATGAAGTAAGCGAAATAAAGACTTCATGAAAAAACAAAATTATGTTAAAACAACGATACAATCGATATAAAAAACAAACAGTGAGTGCCTTTGATGTAGGTAGACATACTGTATTTATCAGTTTGTTTATATCTGTGGAAGTTATAATGTAACATTAATATGACAGAACCCAATGATGCACAAGTGCAAGTGTGGCATTCTCAGGGTATTTGCATGAGTGTTTGCAGTGTTCTCTGAATCCATACTTTCATGAGTGTAGTGAGTGAAAGTACAGCAGAAAACACTGCAAGCATGAGTGCCAGTACCCACACTGGAACTCTCGTGGCATGGGGTTCTGTTATTATTACACATGTTTATGAAATGGAAAATTTCCATAAAAATCATTAAAATTATACAGCGCAATCACATGATTTTGTTTGTAATGAACTATTGCATCCTCATTTGCATGTAGGTATGCAATAATGTTTTCGGAATTGTGCAAAGTGCAAGTAATCTCAGGTACATATCTAATAATAGTCTTACTCCATGTTATAACATGTAGTGTTCTATCGGTAAACAGAGTTCTGTGATCCGGGCCCTGCTGGTGTCCATGCTTTGATGATTTACTGGCACTAATAATATTGTATG
The DNA here is from genome assembly GCF_964340395.1 of Glandiceps talaboti. Lineage (NCBI taxonomy): Eukaryota > Metazoa > Hemichordata > Enteropneusta > Spengelidae > Glandiceps > Glandiceps talaboti. The sequence continues at coordinate 5,595,929 of NC_135550.1, read as the reverse complement.
TCTTTGCATGAACCTTATTTCATTCCAGCTTACCACAAGCAAGCAAATGCACCGGTGTTCTTTTGCGGGTTGTATATTTCAATAGGTCACATTGTCACAAGTATAATTTTCTGTTGATGAAACATGTTGGATCAATGCTGAATAGTACTCCATGAACTTAGACAATACCCTCTTCGAATGGGGTGGGATGGTAAACTTAATCTAAGCAGTAAACATATATCAATTTCCATTGATAGCTTCCAGAGCAAAATCAAAACATTAAATGTATATCAGAATGGTCTATATTACATTCAGAAGAAACAACATACATACATACACACATAACTTAAATGTGTCACATATGCTCTGTAGATGTAAAGACCTTTCAGCTCTACATAAAAAAGATACCAGAATCATTGAAAATGCCACTGTTCATTGTTGAAAGCACTCAAGTTTATTATGTCTCCGATGTCAATCCACCCTACAGTGTACTTTAACCACACGTGTAAACCTGACAGTTGCTGAACTTAATATTTTTTTTTTAATTTTCAATGTTTAGAGATCAATTTCCACAAGATCATTCTCACATGCATGTATCAAACGTGTGGCTTTGTAAACTCTGTGACATGATTGTTGTCTCCATGCATCTAAATGACTATTTTCACAACTGATCTTATCAGATGCACACACATATACACTCACTATTGGGTTCATTCCTATATCTCATCTGCGTAGAATCCATTCCCCACATCAAAATCAGTACCTATACAGTTGAGAGAAAAGAAACAAATATAAAAGTTTGAAATAAATGTAAATACTTTTACTAATATTCAAATAATTACATAGTAAAGTGACACAAATTTGAGTTAATAAGCTTTTCTACTTAGTTAAAATACTTCTATAAAACCTCAAACTATTCCCATAAAATTTATGTCAATGCATGATTTCAAAGACATTAAAAATTGTCTTCTCGCATTGTTGAATGCATAAAAGTGACTTCCTCAAAATGTTAGAGGATGTTTACTAAATTACGTCATTCAAGCCCTCAATGTGGGAAGGAATGTCGTATTCTGATATCACTGCCCCATTCTATCTCCCCAACAACTACAAAAGGTATGTAAAATGTATCCCAACTTCAATGTAACATAGCATATATGACACCTCAAAAAGGGATACTGTTGTCAGATACGTAGTATGGCATCAGAGTATCCAGGGTGCAGAATTTAGAAATGAGAAATTACTTTCCACAAAAGAGTGTGACCTTACCAAGAGCGGATCTGTAGTGTCATTAGTATAATATTGCTAACCTCAATCAGTTATCTGTCCCTGACGTCTCCTTTGGTATGTATAATTTCACATTGCCAGACATAACCAGCTACAGTTGGAAAGGAAGAAAAAATATGACACCATAAACGACTTCCAGATTATCTTTGCAAGATCATAATCTTTGTTGATATTCATGCAAGTTTATATTCTTAAATTCATATCTGATGAAAAGTAAATCAGTAAAAACTGTTCAGTTTTAGAATTTTATTAATTTTACAAGGACAAAACAAACCCTGCTATTGTAATATTTCACATTATAACACATTATTTTCGTACAAACTTCAGTGATTGGCTTAGAAGTTAGATCATGTCACATGATATTGCCTAGTGACCCTTAATGACCCCAATTTGTATAGAACAGGCACTATTCATATTTTCTTTTCTCTAGGGCACTATTCATGTAGCACAGAAGTCCTACCAGGGATTTGTTTTGACTATAGCAAGAATTTATGTGTGAGAATGTCATGTGTTATAGAAAAATTATTGTCTGGCTTTAATTCAGGCACTAGTAGACGTCATATTACTCCCAGTGCTGTTATTTAGCAACTCTTTCCTTTAGCTTCCAACCTTGGGAAATAGTTGCTGCATAACACTGACAGCCATAGGGGTAATACACATCCACTAGTGCCTTCATAGCCAGGCTAGAAGTGTACAATAAATGTATAGATCTATGTAAATTGTTAGCTACACAATACAAACCTCTATAATTTATAAAGTTATCCATTGCAGAATTATTGGCTTTATTCTACTCTATGAAATCATAATGAAAGAAAACAATATGAAATAAATGGAAGCGATATTTTAGCTTATGTTGTGAATTTGAAAATTGCAAACATACCTTGTCCATTTCTGGGGCTATGCATATGGCAGACATATGTACTATTCCTTTCCTAACACTCTTTACCTCAACCTTGGCTTTGACCAACTCACCAACATATACTGAAAAGAATCAGCCAAAATTACCAGATGTTTAGACATACCTCTCTTGCAGAAAGATACATACAAATCTCATGTATACACACTTTTGGCACCCAAATCATTCACCCAGACATACACATACACATACACATACACATACACATACACATACACACACACACACACACACACACACACACACACACACAAACAAACACAGACACACACACACAAATCATATAGACAGACAGACAGACAGACAGACACATACACACAGACAGACACAGACACACACACACACACACACACACACACACACACACACACACACACACACACACACACACACACACACACTGTGTCACACATTACCAGACTTACAAAATATGACTGTGCTATGGAATTTGAAGAGTCTTGACATCATTCAAGTTGCAAGTGATTTTATAAAGTACAACGTGTTATATATGTATCCATATATGTATCATGGTGTGCCTTAGCTAAAAGAGCCACTTCAAGTTCTCTTGTTAACTCTCAAAATGGTTCTGTCTGTAGAGACCTTGTTTCAATCTTTGGGGGTATTGTTACAAGTGATTTCCCCATACAATAACACTTTGAATTCCTGTATCAATCCCCACAGTATTCTGCAAAGAATGAAGGGATTGCATCTGGGACTGAATTTTTTCAATTTAGGGGGGCTAATAGACTGTAAGATACGTCGTGACGTTTCGCCCTCACCGGCCTCCTCTCACACTGGTGTTAGGGGTTGGCCGATGTTTGAGGGCGCCCCGTCACAGCGTACCTTACAGACTAGGGAGCTAACAGACTGTAAAAGTCCATAAATCTATATTTGAATAGATAAACATACTTAAACATACACATTTTATGAAGATGCACCCAAACTAAGGTGGACTGGAATACCAAATTTTACACAAAAGAAATTGGTATTCCAGTCCACCACTAGAAATATTCATAAGTTTATTTAAACACATTTATCAATATCAGTAAAAATCCTTGGACTAAGACACAAGGTGTAAAGTAATGTTTGGCTATTTGACTTAATGTTTGTCACCCCTTGTAGAGTGTTCTCATTCATTTTTGATTGTTTGGGTAATGACTGAATAAACACCTTATTGTGATCGGCATGAGATACAAATTGCAAGATTGTGTTGCACAAGCCACTTCACCAAACAGTAGCATTGCCAGCCAAGACATTGCACATTGTACAACATTGTACTTGCTGTGTTCACCTCACTACTTAGTCTCGCTGACAGACTGTGACTTGTGACTATCATCCCTAAGCTTTGTATACCGAGCGACGCAGTCGCAAGAAGCAAGGGACTTGTGCGACTAAGACGCTTGGCATACAGAAAAAGATTAGGGACGATAGCCACGAATCTGGCAGCAAGACTACTCACTACTTTACTGCATTAAAATCATGTATGTGTATTGTATGTACATGCCCATGGATGTATTAGGAGAGAATTCTTCCCTAATACATCCATGGTATGCCAAACATGGCTGGCGGGTGCTTTGCAATAGATAGAACAGCCAGACTGCCTTACATAAAAAGGTACAGTAACCAATCACCAACGAATATTAAGTTCAAGCACCAAATTTAAAAATCACTTCAGACAATATTGCATACAATGGGATCATTGTGTTGGTAAACACCAGTAGGCTAGGTAGTTTTTAGTGAGCAAAAACAGAAAAACTGTACTCACAAGGTGCTGGGAATTTCACCTCTTGAGACACAACAAGAGCACCTGGTCCTGGTAATTTTGTTCCTATAACTGCAGATACTAATCTGTAAAAAAAAAATAGATGTTTATGAGGAAAAACATGAAATGAGAGTAAAATGCTGATGTGTTGTTTATATGTACACCAACCCAAAATGACTGATGTCAATGCTACAAAAGAAATATTTGAAATATTCAAATTTCTTGCTACACTTATTTCAGATGATCTGAAGTGGGGAAAACATTTGATAATGTTATAAAAAAAAGCCTGTCAACATCTTTTCTTTCTCTGTTGCCTAAAGCGTTTCGGTGTCTGCAAAACTATCATCAAATTTTACCGTGTCGTTGTCGAAAGTGTTCTCACTTTCTCGTTCAATGTCTGGTACTGCAATATTACAAAGAAAGGCCATGCAAGCTAAACAGAGTTGTTAAAACTGCATCTTCAATTATTGGGTCAGACCTTCCTTCCCTTGAATCACTCTTTATTGATCACACCATGAGGAAATCAAAATCAATAATCAACGATGAATTTCACCCTGCACACAAAAGCTACGTACGTAGTCGCTTCAAAAACTAGATTCCGATGAAGGTATCTTTACTATTACTAATACTATATATAAAATGGAGTCACGTATCAATTTCTATTCTACTATTAACGAGATAGTTTACAACACTTATTATTTCAACATTTCCCAAGTACACCGTTCAATATATTCATCATGGCAGTTTGCTGCAAGGTCCTTTTTTGTCGTCTGCTAAAGTCGACTTGTTTGACATTTTTAAACAGTTGGAAAATATTGCACTGCAATTACAAAACTTTCTGAGATAGTAACGTCAAAATATACATTACATACCCATTCATAAAAACTCCATGCACAATGCATCGTTTGAACTGTTTCGTTTTTGCGTATTTCTCATCCAAATGTACCGGGTTGTTATCACCTGTTAAATTTGCAAATTTACGAACGTCTTCTGCTGTGACCAATTTGTTAACTTCCGCTGTGTCACCAACTTTAAACCAGTACTTTTCACTTTGTATAGCAGTCGTACAAAGACGACCCAGTAAATCTTTTGAAATAACTGTTTTCGGAGTAATGCGTGAAGAAACTGAAGAACATAACATGACAAAAGTGTGTTGTCGTTGGAACAAATACTTTCATGGAACAAGTTAGTAAAAAATATCACTTCCGCGTTGTACGTTTGTTTTCATTACTCCAGGCATGATAATACTGCCCCCAACCGTTGAACAATATCCATTCAGCATACACTAGTCTTTCCTTTTGGGAAATTGAGGGGCGAGATACACAACTAAATTATTTTAGTTAGGTCGAAGACCCACCACCCACATAAACCTCTCCCTCCTAAGGGACCGGTCAGTTTCTTCGGCCTGGGGGGGGGGGGTGGATTGGGAGGGGGTCACCCTGTTTTTGAAATTGGCAGGGGGGGGGGGGTCATGCTGCTTTCAAAATTATGAATAGGGGGGTCATTGTGTTTTGGATTGTGATGGAAGAAAAAAAATCCTTTTTCTACAATGGCACATAGCCTTGCCTGAAATGTGGTACATGTAAATATTTGTTCTTCTCCCTGTTTCTTACATGAATTCTTTAATATTATTTATTAGTTCAAGCATAACTATAAATATACATATACATGTATTACCTAGCGACCACACTAGTTACAGAACATGTCATGTAAATGCTTGGCTGTTTCACAATCAGTGCTTCACTTATACTGCACTTTGGGGTAAAAGTGAACTTGAAGGTTTCGTAATGGTAATCTTCATAGATAGTTTATAAAAGAAGTTAATCTAAAATGTTCCCTACTCATCACTATGAACTTGTCAGAAGGGATTAATACACTTTCTATTTTGGACACTACATGTTATTGACACTACAAATCACCACATCTCATCAGATTCCAGTTTCTATTATGCACTAGGTATGACCACCTAAAGTTCTCTAACATACCGGTGACTTTACTTTATATGCAATATTAATGCCACTATACCAATGTTACGGGGCCATTTTTAAGTGACATGGGAAACTCATTTAAAACTTACATTTACGTTAGCTATTCGAAGCTTGGAAATATTACCTCAATGGCTATGAATAACCTAAATATTGCCTTAAGAGAAGCAAAAAACTGCAGATCTGCCAGGGGGAAACCCCCAAGGCCTCCCTCACCCCCAGAGGTCACTCATGCATTCAACCAACAATCAGATGCACCAACAACCTTTTTACTGTCATAATGGTATTAAACTTTTCTTAAATATTTTCACCCAATTCTAATTTGAGATGATAGTCTTTTAAAGATGTGAAATGTTTGCCAAGATAGTCTAAAATTGAATTAAAACTCCAAATCTCCCCTATCAATGATACTACCAGTAAATGTACTGACCTTTACTACATGTATATAATGATGCCATTTAACTGTTTAAGAACATATTTCAACCCTATGTAAGTTATTTATAAAGAATAGTTTCTGATACTTGATGGTGCTGTCCAGGGCTTCTAGAGGGAGACCCCCGGCCCCTTGGACCCCCCACATGAGGTGGACATATCCCTGTCTCAAGCTCTTCCCCTCTTACTGTCAAGATGCTATCAAAGTATATTTCAAAAGTATTTCAACCCTGTGTAGTTGCTTTTTACATGTTGGTGCTGTCTTGTAAAGCTTGGAAATAATTGTCTGAAAGGGTCTGAATTGTCTCAAAATTGACTTTTCAGAGTAAGAAACCTCCAGGACTTCTAGGGGGAGACCCCTAGGACCCCCCCCCTACATGAGGTGTACACATCCCAGTCTCAAGCTCTCCCCCTTACCTCTTACTGTCAAGATGCTATCAAACTTAATATTTCAAACATATTTTTTCTTTTTACATGTTGGTGCTGTCTTGTAAAGCTTGGAAATTATTGTCTGAAAGAGATATACATATTCCCTGCTCAAAGCTTTCCCCCATACCTTTCACAGTCAAGATGCTATTAAAATCCTTTTGGAATATATTTATTACCCTGTGTAGTCAATAATTATGATTATGATAGTGCTAACCCGGGATCTTATAAAGTAGATGCAAGACAGTCAAGCAGTCCAGACTGAGTCACGATCAAAAAAATAGCTGTCTTGTGAATATTATATATATATATATATATATATATATATATATATATATATATATATATGGGGGGGGGGTCATCATGTTTTAGAATTAAGTGATAGGGGGGTCAGCCTGTTTTTGGTTTTACAGATGGGGGGGGGGGGTCAGTGACTTTTTGTCGGCCCAATTTAAGAATCCACCGCCCCCCCCCCAGGCTGCAGAAAATGACCGGTCCCTAACTAAATTGGCCAAAATTGACAATGTTTCAGAAATCAAATCAATTTCGAATCAGTATGTAGTCGTATGTAGTGCTATGAATACAAAGCCAGTGTGGGAAAATTGGTTCTTTTCTTGACGCTTTACTTTATCTAAGTGCCATAGCGAAAATTCTTCTATTTCTCAATTTGACGACATTTTATAGTCCTGGAGTATTTGTTAAGGGGGGGGGGGGGGGGGGTAAAAACGGATCCATTAAAAGTAAAATTGTAATTGTAGAATGAGAACTAAAATGGCTCAATACCCCCCCCCCCCCACCCGTACCCAAAGTAAAATTTGTTTATCCTACATTGAACTATTGGTCTCGCCTATAAACTGCTTACGATTTTCGAAAACGTTCGATGTATCTACACATGGAAATGTATTGTTCTCAATATCTGAGCATGCAGCATATTTATGACGTTTTTAATAATCGTGCATTATTCGGAGATGTGGAAATGGCAATACTGGAGATCAAAGTTGGTTTTAATTTTTTTGTCATCGTCGGTGATTCAGTGAGTCGTGATGATCGGAATTCGAAGTAAGCGAAAGTACAGTGTGCCGATTTGACATGGTCGACGACCATCTCTGAGTCCGTCAACACCAGGTCATGATAAGGTGAAATCGGCAATTCTAGCTGACGAATAAAGGGGGTAAAATAATAGTGTGTCAAAATTACCATGGGACTATTCTTAAATTTGGAAAACATGTTAGAACAAGAGGCGTAAGTAATATTGGGTTACAAGTACCAAAACATGATGATGGCTGAAACTGCGTCACGTTCACTTCAATAAACAATGTTAAAAGAAGAATTATACCGCATGAGTTGATGCCTGAAAACATCATCTTTGTATTACCCCCCACTCTGGTAAGAACTACTTTGGACAGTAGGAATTCGAAGGTTTGCTCAAATTAAAAGCTTTTATAATCATGTTTTCGCTGTTTTTTGTTTTTATAACTTTGAATCAATTCACTTCAATGTTATAACCATGATTGTTGTCCATATATTGGATTTTAGTTTGGTGCCTTTGATTCTTTTTAAATTTGCGCGGTCCTTGACTAATAGCATTCTCACAAACCACAGATGTGATTTCTTCCGCGACACTGCACTGCCTCTTGGCGGTGCCGTAAAAGAGGGTGTGGTTTACGACGATGGGCTATTGTGCTTTCAAAGGTCAGTTCAATAGTTCCTCCAGACGGTATAAAGACAGACATTCAGACAGACAGACATCTAGACAGACAGACAGACATCTAGACAGACAGACATCTAGACAGACAGACAGACAGACAGACAGACAGACAGACAGACAGACACAGTGGGGAAAGGAAGAGGGGTGTGGGGGAGAAAGTCTAAGAGCCATACAAAGATAGATCTAGATCAAGGACAAATTCTGGCAGAAAGCATAAGAGAGCTGTGATGAATTACAAATGCATCCGGAGACGTTACCTTGTTATTTCAATGTCTTTAATGGCGTAAATGTTCAATCTCAGAATACTAACCTATAATACAATGTTATAAACAACACAACACAACACAACACAACACTAGTAATTATTTACACGGATGAATCGTATACCCATGTTTCTTTTCCTACAACTTAATTAAAAAACGACGTCTGTTATATTATCAGCAACTCAGCAGCTGCGCTAATGCATATCTTTGAAGAAAAAACAAATTTTATGAATCCAAAACAAGAACAAATCAAAATGACCAATTTTACCTTCATTAATGTAATTCACTCAATTTACGTTTTTATTACTTTCACACAAAGAAGCGTAATTGCAACGTATGTATGATATGGAAGTCTAATTAATGCTGTAAGAGTACTGTTATATCACTAATTTTTTTTAAAGGAAGTGCTTATTAAATTTTACATTCCTCAACATTATACTTCAAATGCTACATATCAAAACCTCATACTTTTTAATGCAAACACAAAATATAAATGTAATCATGGGAATTGCAAAGTATATTTTCGATCGTTTGAAAAAAAAACGAGGACCCACAACATCATAAAATGCTTGTAATTGTTGTTACATGTTTTTCCTTTGAAACCTTTGACTTTGAAAAATTATAATTGTTTTATAAGTCATATACCGAAAGGCCAGTGGCCTAGTTTGTACACAGAAATAAACGTATCGTCATTATTATTATTATTATTATTATTAAATCTAATAATATAAGTACCTGAACTAAACCCTGTTCAATGATGTTAAAAGTAAAACCACGAGCAGCCTTTCGTTACAGTGAACCGCACTGAAATCAAATATACAGGTGCCATGTGGAGTTTAACATCGATTCCGTAAAAGTTTCCAAATTTTAAAGTTAGTCTATCGCTAGCATGCATATGGAACATGCCGCACGACAAATCGGAATAATTCGGAGAAATAACATTGGATAACAAAGATACTAATGCAAGACTCTGTTATATAGCCATTTCGAGCAGGTGTTGTGATTTTGAACAATTCGCCGAGGGCATATATTATGAAAAGTAAGCAACCATTGGTTGTTGTTGTTGTTGTTGTTGTTGTTGTTGTTGTTGTTGTTGTTATATTGCCTTCCAAAAATATAAGCTAATAACCTAAGAATATTCTTAATCTCTCTAACAACAAATATAATATAGTAACAAGTGCCTTGCATATCAACTTTAAACTTTGTAGATGTATCGAAATGACTTCCCTGTCCACCCACGTTCGATCGAGTCGTGGGTCTTTGCATACACTGGCATGACTCGCTCTGGTCACAGTGAATGATGGCTTGAGACGCCTGTTAATGACGCCCTCACCGACCATCCAAATCAGAGAGGGAGAACACTTGATACATCTATTGAAAGACACCGACTTTTGGTCCCACTTTGTGATGTAAATAGTTAAACACACTGAAATTTTTAGTACTTTGGCACCAGTGTGGAATGTTAGAATTGTGCTGTTTTTAAATTTGTTATTAGCTAATAAATACTAGAAGATCTGTCAATCCAGAAAGAATAATAGTAGTTTATCAATGTTACCAAATGGTTATAGAGAAATATGATTACCTGACTTCAACCTGATTTGACTCATTTATCAACTTCGGATGCCATTTTCCTTGAAAAGGTCAACATAAGACATTACTATATAAAACAAAGTCATCACATTTCAAAGCACATGGTGTATATTAAATGCCTCTCTAAATTTCAAGCACCTATTTCGATCTATCGCCCTTGTCGTTGATCTTTCGGTATACTGCAGTCCGACGGTCTCAGAGTCGTTTGTGGGCTGTGTTTGCCCACTATTTTGCCACAATGTTGCTACTGTTTTGTTGCTCATAAAATTGCAGCTGTTGATACCGGTATCCACCAAGCAAAGTTTTAATGTTATATTTTGGTTACGAAACTGCAGGTCACTATCACAACGATGTCTTATCTATAAAAAAGTGAAACCCTGATTGTAGACCGTACCGCTCATGGATTCGGAGATGTTGTACAATGTTATTGAAAAGCAAGCCGGTCGGCCTACAAGTCATATTATAATAATATACATTTTTACCGGCATTATTTGTGCTAAAACGCGAAAGAAAATAAACCCCACACGGAAAACCGCCGGGTACAGCATTTAGAGAACAATGTATGCCTGTCTTACTACAAATCTCAAATGCTTGATCTCTAAAGCTTAAAATTTCTGGCGTTTTGACTGTAGATATGTGAACCTAAAATCTATAATAGCCATAAGCTGTCAGATAAATAAAACGGTGATCTATACTAGGAAAATTGCATTTCAATTTTGCTTTGAAAAGAATATCTGTATTTTAAGTGACACAGTCTGTAACTCAGGCCCAATTTCCGACTTTAATTCGGTGTACAAAATATAAGTCATAACTCAGAGTTTCTCGCTCCTGCGGTCATCAGCGAGAACTCATCGTTGTAAGCTACAGCCTCTTTTATGGCACCATCCTTGGAAGATAGCACCGCCATTTGTCGTTGCGTCTTCAGAAAATTGTACCCTTGCTAGCGAGAATGGAGTAACTCTGAGTTAGAGGCTTATATATATATATATATATATATATATATATATATATATATATATATATATATATATATATATATATATATATATATATATATATATATATATATATATATATATATATATATATATATATATCCGACTTTTGATAAATCATGAAAGTCACAATTTAAAATAGACTATCAAGGAATGGCCAGTTTTATTCATTAATGGCCGAAATACTAGATGTTAGATTACAAAAATATTCTCTGAGTTAAAATAAGTAAATCTTTCATATCTTTGGTTAATTGGAATCCTGTTCCGTGGCACATAACGGTCATGCAAGGCACGTCTCATCAAGGCACTGTAGCGTCACGGTCGAAATACATGAATTGTGTACGTGAAGGTACCGGTGCTGATGCAGCATCACGGCACTGTTGCCATAGCACCCACCGATTGTGTAGCTTCAAGTTGCAGGTCATGCCTGTCATGTGCAAAAGCACAATTCTGGAATGGGATCATGACTCCATCGAATTGACTGACTTGGAAGAACAATACGTGGAAACTCCAGGGAATTAAGCGAAGACATCGCCAGATTTCTTTCTACACCGCCTAGGAACAACCTAACGTTCGGGCATTCTCCTATATTGATTGCGAGCACTTCGTGACAGTCTAAGTCCACACGGAGTATATTCTGACAGTCGAACAAATTCAGATACCTCATCAAATTGGCAGTCATGGGAATCCGAAGCTTGGTCAAAGTGGAGCATTTTTCCAGATTCAGGTGTGCGATGTTTTGACAGCCATTCAGCGCCATTTCTAGGACGTAGTCGCCGATTTTACAACGATATAACACGACAACACCAGCTGATGGGGTACTCAAGATCAAGGTCTTCACACTGCAGTCAAAAAAACGAAGAAAACCGAGGTGCCGAAAAGCCTGGATGATGCACGTTTCGAGGCTAACATGGTAATCGCTGCAGATGTTCAATTCAATCTTGTCGATATATTCGCATTGCACGATCAGATTCCTCAGATGCGGAACGCCAACTAACGACACCTTCTTCAACTTTTCCGCCATCACAAGAACGTCGTTCAGACTGGGAAGGTCACTCTCCTCTTCACTGCGTAGTACACGTAAGTCTCTACATCTAACTCGGAGGGTTTTACAGCAGAAATCTTCCAACAAGCACAGATCTTGCAAATTCGGACAAAACGTTTCATCTAGCGACAGGTCATCGGCACCAACATTTCCGATACGAAGATTGACCAGAGACGGGTTTTCGGCTAAGCTGCGGATTAGGCTTCTGGAATCCAATTGGGAGCAGTTAAATATCTCCATATTTCTCAATCTGTCGCTCTTAATTTGTACGGTATGCAGAACATCAGAGCCATCAATGAAAACGTCTCTGAGCTTGCACGATTCAACTTCGAGGTGTTCGGTTGACTCGAGACCTTCATCAATTTTCAGAACTCGCATGTTCGGTGCGCTGATGCTCACAAAGAGGACGGACCAAAGATGTAGCAGGTATACTTTCTTCAACGA